>NW_024352784.1:16123887-16385709 GCF_902729225.1 Pteropus medius
TAGATTTCTTTCTGTCACCACATATCTGAACCTTTTTACTTCATCTACCTTCCCCACCTCCCTCCCCGCCTACCTTTTGGTAACTACTAGTCTATTGTCCATGTCCATGAGTCTCTGTATGTTTGTCCTGTTCGTTTGTTGCTTTTAGGTTTATATCCCACATATAAGTGATACTATGTGATTTTCAACTATTTCTGTCTGGCTTATTTCTCTGAAATTAAATTTTTTAAAACTCCTTTTTTTTCATTTGAATTAGCTGCTTATTATAATTAGCCCCCTTTGACTCTTGGCATTAATTTTCCAGGCCATGTCTGAATTTATTCTGGTTTTTTCCTCAACCTCTTCCTAATGCTCCAAGTGCAAGTGAATCACATCTTTACTATACCCCCAATGTCTATGTATTTTATATAAAATTCCACCAATTACTGATCTCTCTGTGAATTCATGTACTGATATCACTCTGCTTTAATTATTTTGGTTTACTAATATATTAAAAGTCTGTTTAAAGCCAGTGCCACCTATTATACTTTTCTAAACATTCCTGGCTATTTTCATTTTTTCTTCTTTTAAACATTAGCATTGCATAAGTACTTATATCCTTTATATGTGAAAACGGTTGGGATTTGAGAGTTTATTCCTCGATGTCTTAGTAAAATATTTCATTATAAGTGTTTTTATAAGCATACAATTACAGTATCAGAAAATAATGACAATACTTAAAAGTTTCATACCTCTCCTTGCGAATCCTGCTTTTAAATGACACAATTACAAATTCATTCAGCATCTACTGTTTTGTAAGCCTTATTATAGTTGCATGGGGTACTGAGATAAAAGTCACAATTCCTGATTTAGCCACACTCACAATCTATCAGGGAGGAAGAACCAGTAAGTGTAATCAGTAAGAGGCAGAAAAACATAAGTACTGGACAAATATAGGCTAAAATTCTAAATTCTCTATTACAATGAGATGGCATTGGTTAAAATAAAAATCTCTTTACTTATCCATTTTCTCATCGAATACATTATGAACTAGGAATGAAATTACAATCATATATTATGTACATGAAGATCAGATTTAGTGCTTATAAAATGCCTGGCTCACAGTTGATTCCCACACAGGCAAATTGAAAGTTGATTTCTTCCTGCCAAATCTAAACATATGGGCCAATTGAAAGAACTTACCGAGAAGAGTGGGCAGGCACTGTGAACTGATCACCACACAGCTTTTCTCTCTTTTACTCTAGAAATGGAATTGAAGCCAGGAACCTAGGAACTCAGTCTCAGAGGCATTTCTGGCTTTTTGACTGCAGGACCCAGATGCTCCACTTAATTAGACCTGACTTTTCTGAACCCTCCCAGCCTGAACTTTTTAGTTTCCCCATGTTGAGAAGGAACAGTGCTGGGCAAACACCACAAGAAATGAGGATGCCACCACTTCCACCTCGCAGGCTTCTCAGTCTTTCCTTTCTCACAATTACTTTTCAACCGAGTGCAGAGGTTCACAAGCTCTTCTGGGAGCCAGCCCCTCCAAGTGACTCTGCCCGCTCTGTCCTGGAGCGGAGTAGACCTGTGTCCGCTCTGATGGCAGGCGCAGGAGATACAGAAGCTGGACGTAAAAAACGGCTCTGGGAGCACCCTGCTGCTCCCTCCCGCCGGCACGCTGCTCGGGACCTCAGAGCTGTGCAGGCCTCTTTCCGTGCGTTCTCGGAGATGGCTCTGAGTTAAGGAGTCCCCCCACAGGTCCTCACGGATGAACAGGAATCCAGTCCGGAGGAAAACACGCGGCGTTGTCAATTTTGAGCACTGGATGAGGGGATCTCGGATCGCAGCCTCAAAAGGCCGCAGGGTCTCCTTCCGGACCGAGAGTCCCCGCAGAACAGAATTTCAGGTCAAATTTAAATTTACCTAAAATAATAATAATAATAATTTGAATGTAAATTAGGCCTCCAGCCCTTGAGTCCAGGCCTGAGCGTCCAGGGACCCCGCAGATGCCGCAGGCAGATCCTGCCTCCGTGTGGACACTTGGACCATCTCCTTCCTGAGTACAGTCTCTTCAGGAGCCGCCAGGATTCCCTGGCACCGACAGTCCCTTCTGCACACCGGCGTTTTGTAAATTGAAGAACCGCTCATTTTACGCCCTACAGTCCCTCATGGTGCCTGGGCCACGGCCACTCCAGGGAACTTTTCAGGGCTAATGGAGCCTAAGGTTTTCCCTTAGACTCTCTTGAGATCCAGGCCTTGAGAGATGGGAGCCCTCTCGTCCTACGTGTTCCTGGGAGCCGATGTCTGGTTTGATGAGCTGCCTCTGGACTAGGTGGGATCTGCTCCCCGGCCCCGCTCACATGTCGCTCCGCGCTGCCTCCGCGAAGTGGAGATTTCTATGGTTTGCTCCAAGGATACCAGAAGACCTTTACCCATCCAGGCCTTGAGCTGGATTTGTTGGAGCGGGGCTACCTCTAGTACTTAGATGCTGGAACCAGGGACAGTATCTAACCTCCCTCTGAACTCGGCCGCCACTTGTCCTAGACCCTCAAGGCTCATTACCCCTAGAACAGATTTAAGAGGTACATATTCCCTTGCATGGTTCCCATGAGATCCAGGGAAAAATTCTACCTATATATATTCAATATCTTCCCCCGTAGATCGACTCGTACATACACTTAAATATTTTTTCAAAGAAAACATCATAAAACTAAATGGAATCAATGTGATTTAAATTTTAAAGATAACAAAAATCCTAACAGTAAAACCCATGTGTCTAAATTTAAAAATAAAATTTAAAAGAGACAATAAAATACAAAAATATTTAATATATTTTGACTCTGAATATCTGACTATAAATTCCTGAAAAAGATTGGAAGTGTTTTGACTCAGACCACAAAGTATTTTTTAAAAAATCTATAATTTCTTTCTTCATAAAAAAAAAAAAAATCGATGCAGAAATCAGCTCTTGTTAAGCAGCCAAACAAGTTTTCTAACAGATAAATTCTAATTTATTTTGGGGGATTCAAGTTTTTATGCTAAAGAAAAACAACCTGAAGTATTATTAGTCTCATTAGCTATCTAGAAAGAAAGAGTTAACTTTATTCTACAAGAACTAAGTAGTGATAATAGAATGATACAGGTCAATATTTTTTAACTGAAAGATTATTTACATACCATTTGAAAACATAACCAACAGTTATCAAAATTTATAAAATTTCCTCTATACATATTAAGGGGATGAATTTTATGATATGTAAATTTTACATTAATTAGGCTGACAAAATTATTGCAGGTCTCAAAGAGTTTTTTATTTATGGGATTTATGTCAGGATATGCTGCATTAGAAATTGAACTGAAAAATAAGAAAATATTATTTACTAAATAATTTAACATTTATAAAGCCATCTAGGCCAAAGAGCGGGTAATGTCTAAATATTATTACAAAAATAATGTTGGCTTCACAGACCCCCAGAGTTCTGAGAACTGCACTTTGAGAACCCTTCTAGTGAGGACACATTCCCTGATCACTTACTAGCAGTGAGAATGAGATAAGGAAGAAAATGGTCCAACGGTAGGGCTGCCTGGACCCCTGGACATCAAGCCTATACCTTGCTGCTTGATGTCCTGAGCCCTGAAAATCAAGAGCACTGCCTAGTAGCCATCTGGCACTCCACCTAGGGCACTGTAGGTGTATATGGGCAAAAGGGCCTGAAAATCCCACCACTCCCCTCTCCCCACCACAGACCACAAGAAGCTACAGCAGCAAGTCCACAGCCTGGACTTTCATCCTATGCTATCCAATGATATATATATATATAAATTTTTATATATATATATATAAATTTATATATTTATTTATATATATTTATATATATATTTAAATATATTTATATATATATTTATATATTTTTATATATATATTTTTTAGTTGTTCATTCTTGTATTGTCTTTAATGAACATCGAGCTAAGTCAGAGATTCTCAAAATATGGTCCAGGAACCAGCACCAGCAGCAGATCACATAATGGCATAATTTGTTAGATATGCAAACTCTGGCCCCACCTCAGATCTACTGAATCAAGAATCTCTGTGGTTGAGGCCTAGCCATCTGTTTTCTAATAAACTCTGCAGGTGATTCTTATGCACCTGCTAGGCTAAGTCAGTATTAATGTTAATCTCTGAGAAGGATCCTTTCTCAGAGAGGAAACACAGCACAGCTGGGAAGGGAAGTTTCTTTCACCTTCCTCCATCTCCTCCCCTTCCTGAATCTGGCCAGTCTGGGCAGAGATTCAGAGAATCAGTTCAGGGTCCTGGGGGCAGACAGGACCAGGCAACGAAGGTTCCTTGAGGAAAAGCACCAACTAGAAGGTGAAGAAAGTGAGTTGTACAAAACAAGATTACCTCGCTTCTGGTTACCGTTTGCTTTTTTTCCCCCTGTAGTTTTCCTGATGCCTCTACTAAAGCCTTTAATCAGAGATCCAGCTTCATCTCTGACCCCTGTATAAAATGAAACAGGACCAGGGTTCAATGAACGTATTAATGTAGAACAGCCTTAACTGAAGTCACCTGGATGGTGACAGCAGTTATTCAGAAAGGCTTTAAAAAAGTAGAGCTGGAGTAAGAACTGCCCCCTCTGTCTGGAGATTCCCCTCCACAGCATCTTGGCAGAACGTCTGTGCTTTACTTCTGTTAATGAAAGAATCTTCGTTATTGTTCATTCAAAGGTCTGTGGATACCATAGGGACAGCAGTCTACCTCCATTCTCCTAATCCAACTATGCACATGTGATTTTGCTACTTGCCAAAAATTTGTAGAATACAAAATAACCAAAAATTACATTAAATTACATTTACCTGTAACAGAAATAATTTTAAAAAAATAGTTTTGTTAATATTTGTTAATGTACTAGGTATAAGTTCTTTTTTTTAAATTTTGTGTTCCATTAGAGGAAACATTATTAAGAAAATTAGCCAAAAAATTGACTAGTAAGATTGTTTTTATATATATTGAGAAATAGATTGAGGGGAAGAAAGAGAAGACCCCCATATAGTGAAATCATTTGCACTTATGATATCCTACTTGGGAAAAATGAAGAATGAGCAAAACTTCTAGGGATTAAATAATGTTTTAAAATGTATGTCACTAATCAGTAATTTTTATATACTGTTGAAAAACGTTTGAGTGTGAGTGAATGAGCTTGCACACACATGTGTGCATGAGAAAAGAAGAAAGTCGGATATTCTCATCTTTCCCAAAGACAAACAAGGAATTTAAAATAATTATGATTAGTATGTTAAAGGTTTGATGAAAAAAAAATGTAGAGAACATGTAAGATGGGTAATTTCAGAAGAGAATGCAAACTTTAAGACAGAATCAGTTAGCTACAAATAAAATACGTAGAGAATGTCATTGTTGGTCTCAACAGTAGATGCAATACAATCAAGAAAAGTATCAGCGGTACTTGGTTTCAAAAAAGTGGTTAATTTCAATTTGTTTAACATTTTTCTTTCCAGACTTCTGCATTTCTGAGCTGAAATAAGAAGACCCTATTATCTTTATCATGTCCCTAATGTCCCAATAATGTCCTTATTGTCTGTTAATTTTTTCACCTGAGAACATATTAAAAATACCACATCATAGTTAATTTTCATGTTGTAAAGGTATGTTTTCTCTTTTGAATTTAAGAACTAATATGAAGGGTAAAATGTAGTTATTTTAGCATCCATTAATGATTCTTGCCTGATTCAATTCTTATAGTATCTATTAAATGGTAATTTTCTACCATTACTTCTGCTTTTATGAGTTGGCCTCTCCAAAATTAGGTAATTACTGCTCAATGACATCTTAAGAACCCAGGTTCTCTCCATCCCTTTGTTATCCTCAGAGTATTGGCTTTTATCCTTAGGCTAATTCATATTGGGACCACAAAATGTCTATGCAAATGGATATCGTATTCAAATAATATCTACAAACACAAAAAGCAGTTTCTTTTTCAACATGTCTCCTTTGAAGCAAGAAAATATTTATTACAGAGTTCTTCTAGGAGTCTTATTTTCTAATTTCGTTGGCCAGCATTGGAGCACATATTTTGTGCTCACCAATCAGAGGGAAAAGTGGAGGAACCATGATAGTTTGGGACAATATAGTCCTGAGCTCATCTCTAGTCAGAGACCCACTGTCTCTGACTAGAGATGAGCTCAGGACCTCTGATTTCTTCGTCTTCATAAAAGAGATAACATAGATGAAAAGTATGGAGTATCTAATAGGGAGCTGAGAAGTAGTGCTGCAGGCCAAGCACTACTATTGGAAAACAATAATGCATCTTATCAGTCTATAGGACTTTCTCTGTGCCTCACCATCCTATTCAAAACATTGCCTGTCCTGCTATCATGTAGATGCATGTTAGTGAGAGAAGGCTTAAACTCAGCTCACATGCTCAGGGGTAAAGATTTCCCTTTCCTTTTGTTTTCTCAGAAACATGGATTCTCTATTAATGCAGCGTTCCTCCAGTGAGCTCATCTGCTCCATTTGCAAGGACTATTCCTTAAACCCTGTCACCATTACCTGCGGGCACAGCTTTTGTACTCCCTGTCTCTGTCTCTTGTGGGAAGATACCCAAACTCCTGCTTGCTGCCCTTTGTGCAGAACAATATCACAGCGAATGGACTTCAAAAGCACTATTTTAGTTAAGAAACGAGTTCTTCCCACTGAAGAGTCAGTTGTCTGCCGGTTACCAAGCCCTGCTGAGCAAATCTGTAAGACACACCATGCAATAAAGAACCTCTTCTGTCAAACTGACAAGAGCCTGCTATGTTTGTTCTGCTCTCACTCCCCAGGGCATGCCACTCACAGACACCGTCCAGTAAAGCAGGTCGCTGAGCACTACAGGGTAAGAAATGCCTCTGAATGCACTTTGAAATGTGAAATACCCTGTATCTTCTGGCAAGAGGAAAAATACATTGATTATTATTATTCTTTTTTTCTGCAATAAACATAGAATTTCTGAACACCATGTGCCATGCACTGTTATAAAATGGGAGATAAAGCAGTGAAGAAACTGGATAAATATCCTTTCTCTCCTTAATTTTTAATTCTGTTGGGTTGAAGAAGAGGAATATGATGAAGCTGATGAGGATTAGGGTGCTAGTATTTGTGTGAGTAACATGGTAAATAAATTTGGTCTCAGTGACAGTCATTTGCTACTACAGCTATGATTACCATGAACCCGTTCTAATAATAGCAGATTTAGAAACACTGGCTAATATATTCTAATAGTGCCTTAGAAAAACTGAGAGCTAATATTTTAAAATTAAATATGAAGCAAGATTCACTTCTGAAAATTGACAAGGTTACATACAATATCAATGCCAGATTCTTCAGATAATGGATACATTTTTAAAATTCAGGAACTCTATATTGGTTTTATTTCTCAGATTTGACAATTACTGTTCCCAAGGAAAAATCAATGACATCTCTGCTCTTTTTGTTGTTTATCTACAAATATCTGTCTATGTCTATCCCCTTATCTCTTTCTGAGGTACAGTCATCCCACCTTATCTGAGGGGGATGCAATCTGAAATCCTCAGTGGCTGCTTAAAACTGCAATAGTCCCAAACCCTATACTGTTTTTTTTTTTTTTTCCTATACATACATACATTTTTACGACTTCTTGTTGTTGGCACATCCAAATTACAAGCATCACTACTTTTGTGCTTTGGGTCATTATTAAGTAAAATAAGGGTTAGCTGAACGCAATCACTGTGATACTGTAACAGTGATTGTAACTGATATCTGATAACTGATACTGTAACTGATATCTGATAACTAAGATAATGACTAAGATAGGTAATGTATGCAGCATAGATACACTGGACAAAGGGATAATTTGGATTCCAGGTGAGATGGAGCAGAATTTTATCACACTATGCAGTGCAGTGCACAATTTAAAACTTAAGAATTGTTTATTTCTGGAGTTTTCCATTTAATATTTTCAGACTGTAGTTGACCTTGGGTAAATAAAACTGTGGAAAGCAAAACTATGAATAATGGGAGACAACTGTATCTGAAATATACTGTATTTACTTTTTTTGAGCTCATATTTATAGTTCTTTTGCAGGAGAATATTCTGATGCAAATGAAGTCTATTTGGAAAAATAAACAGAAAAATCAGAGAAATCTAAACAAAGAGATCAACAAATTCAGAGTATGGGAGGTAAGCAGTTAGCCCTATTTTCCTTGGCACCAGCTTGGGACAGATATGGTAACTCACAGTGGAAGGACTTGAATTAAATCATAATGTCCTTTGAGTGGATGATGAGAAAAAGAGCAACATATGCTTCTTTATAGGGAAACATGCCCTTCAGTGTAGGATCTCATGTAAAACTCAATATGCAACTGAAAGATTTTTCCTGACTTTTTTTATATACAGCAATATTTACCATAAATACATCAGCAGGGACAAGAAAATGCACTACCACAGATAGAATGCAATGATCACTGGGATAGAGATAAAAATAGAGTGCTATAGGAGCTTAGTAAAATTTGAATGTTAAAAACAGCATCACAAATAAGTAAAAATCAATCTGATGCTAATATGGTAGTAGAATTACCTTATCTAACTTCTAAGCTAACATGGATGGTAGTAGAATGATGGTAGTAGAATTTGTAAATTCATGGATATTAGTGGCAGGAGATCTGAGGACCAAGAAAGGTAAAAGTAAAACCAACCATAGAATTGTTCGGGACCTACAAGTAGCTTGTATTAATTGGGACATAGAGTATGAAGCAGGTGAGGATGAGAAGTATGGCTAGAAACATAATTATGACAAAGTCAAGAATGTGAATGCCGAACTAAGGATGTTGGATTGTATTATTCACTGATTCACAAAAATGAATTGAGAACCTAAAACTGAAGAAGTAAACTATATATTTATCTTCAAAGAACTCAAGCACTTCTAAAGGAAACATAGAAACAGGCGATATTAGAGCATAATAATTCATTAAACAGGAATCTGTACATGGTACTGTGAGAATGCCGTGGTGGAGGGGGATAAAATAATCTTGATCATTTAGGTTGGATTTTCTAATGAATCATTCATTCATAAGAGGGCTTACTATTCTAGGCCAACAAAGAGATACAGAAATGGACAGAAACAAAAACAAATTACTGACTTCAGGAGGTTATCATCTAGTGATAAAATTCAATCCACAAATAAAAAAGTAAAATTTATAATATATCACATTTGTGAAATGCTTGGGGAAAAAAAATTAAAGCAGGGAATGAGTATAAAGAGTCCAGGTTTGGAGAATGCAGACTGGTCAGGGAAGACCCTTTGTGAAGGTTCCATCTGGGCAGAAATCTAAAGGAGATGAGGAGTGAACCAGCAGCTTCCTGAAAATGCATCTTTCTGGAGCAGAGTTAACAGAAGGTACTGGTAAAAGGAATGAGTAGTAAATAGTGTCAAATGTGAAAGGAGGGTGAAGTAACGAAAGAATGAATCATATTATTTGAGTTTAAGAAAAGGAGGCTCTTGGTGAGTTGAAATGTGTAGTTCAGAAAAGGGTATGGAATAGAAGGAGTCGCTGCCTGGATAAACGATTGAAATTGCACACATGGGCACAGTGAGTTTGATCACAGTTGATCAATTAGTCTGGCTTTGATGGGGATAAAAGTGTTAGCATAGAAGCTAGATAAGGTAATTAGGACAAGAATGTTTAGTTTGGGGTTTTCCAAAACAGTTTGTTAAATTTGCACGTTTAAAGGCTGTGTGAAAAGAAGGAAAAAGCATATGTGAAAAAGTGATTGAATGAGGGAGGCAGTGAAACAGAGACAGATGCACTGAAAGAGGAGACAGAAGGATAAACAGAGACAGAGAGACACAGAGGGAGACGGGCAAAGGAGGGAATGAATATTGTGGGGTAGTAATCTAGAAAATAATATCGCTAAGGGGACAAGACAGGATGGACCAGTAAAGACGAGGTAGGTATAGCCCTGGATATTAAGAGGCATGCAGAACCAAGCACTGGTAAAAACAAAATATTTTGGAAATTGAGGTAATTTTAGATCATGTCTAATGCTTTCTATTTTCCTAAGGAGGTAAATTGTTGCTTTTCACTGACATCAGAAAGTCAGGTTGTGAGTATTAGTATTGAGGAGAATGGATTATGATTTAGGTTATGTAATGAATTATAGGAAACAATATAAGAATTGATCTTAAATTCCTATTTTTTTCATGAAAATGTGAAATTTGAGGGAAAGTTGTTAGATACAATGGTACAGGGAAAAAAAATAAATGAAAAGGAAGGGAGGGAGGGAAAAAAGGAAAGGCATAAAGTTATATGTAGTACTTCTATGGTCTGAATGTTTGAGCCCCACTCTCAAATTTGTATTTTGCAATTCTAATCTCCAAGGAGGTAGGGCCTTTGGGGGATGCTTAGGTCATGAGGGCAAAGTCCTCATAAATGGCATAAGTACCTTATGAAAGGGAATCCGGAGAAGTTCCTTGCTCCTTCTGCCATTTGAGGGCACAATGAAAAGATGGCTGTTTAGGTAGGGGCCTCTCTCCAGACACCAAATCTGTCAGCAATAATATTGGACTTCCCAATTAACAGACTGAGAAATAAATTTCTGTTGTTTCAAAGCTACCAAGTCTATGGTATTTTTATTATAGTACCCCAACAAACTGACAAGTACACTGTACATAACACATAGACAATAGATGACATTGGAAAAATAGAACCATTTAGATACAGGATCTTAATAATCCAATGACGAGGGGAAAGGGGAGATAAATGGGGTAAAAGGAGTCAAATATGCAGTGATAGAAAGAAATCTAACTATAGGAGATAAACACACAATGTAAATATATATATATATACATATATATATATGCCTACTGTTAAAGTGTAAAAAAAAGCAACATTCATTGAACCTAAATAATTAATTAATTGATTGATTGATTAATTAATCCAATGTCACTGTAGGGTTTTATAAATCTACGGATGTTGATGATCAAGGCTGAATATCCTAAGGTATATCAATACCTCCATGAAGAACTGGAAAAACATTTAGAGATCCTGGAAAATGAAGGCAGGATGATTTTTCAGCGGCTCCAGAGAAATGTAATCAGGATGAATCATACTGGGAAACTCATGAGAAGAATATATGAGGGGCTGAAAAAACTGTATCAGAAAGCAGACGTGGACCTGCTCCAGGTAAGGACTGAGGAAGGATGGCAGGGAAATCGTTGATATCCACTGAAGTTTATATCCTCTTTGACCTCCATTACTTTTCTGGTTCCAAATTCTACCTCTTCTGACTGTGATGACAGTTTTTGTTCCTCCAGCATAACCTGGAGACCCAGAGTCACTTTTGCCTTACATAGGAGAAGAAAAACTACATGAAAAGTTTTGAGTAACAGACCCAGAACATTTTTAAAAATTCTTCTGCTATACCTACAGTTTCTGACCAACTGCAACAGAACAGCTTGTGAATAGATAATTGTGTTTTGTATCTGGACTTGCCAATATGTGGAAATGTGGGATGTATTCACTCTTTCTATTTCGAAGATCTAGATTTGGAGCTCATGCACCCTTCTCAGAACTTTGGGGAAACCTCTGTGAATCTTGCTAGAGATTGCAACAAAGCAAAGCCATTTGTTCACCCTAAGAACATCTTCTGATTTTAAATTTTATGAAGATCATGACTTGATAAAGCTAAGGAGAATGATAAATGATTTTGCCTAAGGAAGAAAACTGGAGATATTGAATTTTCCAGTCCAGTATCGTATTGTCAAACTAGGCTAAATGCGAGAGCCACCTTGTACTGAAAACTAAGCCTTCCTCTCCTTCTCTTTACAGGATTCAGGAGACATAGTGATAAAGTAAGTTGGCACCTTTATTCGAGTCATGGTAACTGTGCCAGTGGTCAGGCTATTTCTGCTGAGATGGACCCATGATTTTAATAAGAAGTTTCTTTCCGTCTGCATTCATTCTTCCCATCTCTAAAAGATTTCCAGGCTTTATAGTGACTACCCTTAGGTAAAAGTGAAGATTGAGGGGGTATGGTTTTATTTGAAATGTTTAATGTACACCATGCAAGAAGACAACTACTCCTCTTGCCTGTCATTTAAAAAATCCTCATTATTTGAGGATTATTCCAGGTATCTTATGAGAAAGAGAAATAAGCTCAGAGAGTCAGCAGGTGGAAAGATCGTGAGAAGAGAAGAAAGGGAAAATCACCAAGGGAGAATATACTAAATTGCTGAGGCTCCCTCTATACAAGGTAGCAAGTTCTAAAACCTTGGTACCTATTGAATTTCAGAAAATAAATGAGAATTGCTTTGTGGCTTCCCTGGAAGGGAGAAGAAAACAGATATATTATGCGTGAGGTGATATATTCTACTTGGATTGATGTACTAACAGCAGGGAAGCAAATTATAGAATACAATAACACCGCTGTATTCCTTCATTTGTAGAGTTAAATTCATACCCTTTAAACCTAAATGTGAGGATTCTGAGGAAGCATCTTCTATGCATTGTGAATGAGACCCTGAGCCTGATAAGAAGTACATCTTTTTTGTTTTGCAGAGGTCAGTTAGTGCAGCTATACCTGCCCCAGCCTGTGGAGCCACAGCTCAACACATGGGCCATCACTGGGATGTTGGAAAGGCTTAACAACTTCCGAGGTGAGAGACAGCACTCTGGTGTGACAGCAATAACATTTCCATACATGGATGACCTCTCTTCATTGTTCTCTTATTCTTTTCAGAGAACAGGGAATCAGGTATATATGTAAACCCTTATAATTAACTTTATAATTTATTGTGAATTAACTGGCAGAAGATGCTAGCTGAAGCCTGTCAAAAACAAACAAATACAACAGTTATATGATTACTTATAGTGATTAAAAAAAAAAAGCTCCCTGACCTTAAACTGCATATCTGTTTAGTATATTTCAACTTTTAGTTATTAATTGTGGTTACATGCAGATATTCAGATTTTTAGAAGCACCTTGTTATTTAAATGTCTATCAAAAGTTGTTATTTAAGTTGTTATTTAAATGTTTATTAAAATATTTAAGCAAAGTTATCTAAAAAATCACAAGATTTTAAAAAGTATAAAAGCATGTTTATAAACAAAAGTACAGCCACAAAACAAATGGGACACAGGATTGGTTATGTGGAGGGCAATTTGAAACAAATGTAGATGGCAAGTTTGGCAGATGAAGGAGAAGTTGACCAGGGAGTCTATGGAAATTCTGACAGAAACCACTTCTTGAAAAAGGCACATATGGATTTCCAGTTCATTTTACCTTTGCTTATTTAAATATTACATCCTGATATCTTAGGCAGAGTGATCGCTATTTAGGAAATAATAATGACAATCATATATTTTAAATATAATATATAATATACGAAAGCTGCACTAGGAGAAAATTTAAAGCCTTACAATGTATATTTTTAGAAAGAAGAAAGGCTAATATCAATGAACTAATTATACAACTCTAAAATAGAGCAATGAGTTAAACCGAAAGATAAAAGCATATATTAATGAAGTTAAAAATAAATTTATAAAACAGAAAAATCAACAAAACCAACATTTGATTCTTTGCAAACATAATAGAAATTGTTTAACTCCCTAATAACACGGATCAAGAAAAGAGACAATGCGCTATTTATCAAAGCCATATAATCAAAAGGGGATGCCACTGCTAGATTCTAGAATATTAAAAAGAATATAAATAAAAATAAATAATTACATGTATAATATATTTATTACTGTGATTATTTTATTTTGTGACAGTTGATTGAGAGGCTTATGTGAGTTAGGGGCCGTTTTGCTATTTACTTGGCATCTATGAACAAACTCCCAAATTTTCAATGTGCTGGTGAAAATAAGGCCAGAGTCTGACACCCCACATCTTTACATAACCTTGAAATTTTCTTTGATTATGTCATTTGATTAGAAATCTACTTGCTTTGTAGAGAAACAAGAAGCCCTTGCTGACTTGTCTCCATATTTCCAGCAACAGAGTCTTTACATTCACTATGATAAAGGCGTGTTCTGAAGTCAGGCAGCACTGACTTATCCATGAAAACTAATTGTTTCGTGTTTCGGGATTTTATGAGCAATTCCTAAATGGTTGGTACCTCAAAAGTAACCATGATAGGGTGAGAGTATTCCCAGTAAACAAAACAAAATAGTTTTGTTTTGTTTCAGAGATCTGGTTGTTAAACCTTTGCCAGAACATCGCTGCCCTTGGCCCTCACAACTTTTAAACTCTGTTCTTTGACTCTGCTGTTTTCTTTTTACTCAAGTGTATATTACCTTCGACCATAAGATAAGCAAGTATGATGCACCTCTGTTTGAAGAACTGAGACATTTGCAGTGCAGTCCTGACCACCAAGACACGTCCCATACTGTATACTCAGCAAGTTCAGAGTATACTTCTTCATGGGGAGCTCAGACCTTCACCTCTGGCAAACATTACTGGGAAGTGGATGTGGGAAACTCCCATAATTGGATTATAGGACTTTGCAAGGAATCCTGGGTAAATAGGAATGATATGCTACTTAACTCTGAGGGTATCTTTCTACTGCTTTGTGTCAAAATGGATGACCACATCAATCTCTTCTCTACCTCCCCACTAATACACCAGTATATTCAAAGACCCCAGGACTGGGTAGGGGTGTTTTTAGACTATGAATGTGGTTTAATAAGCTTTGTTAATGTTGCAAAAAGTTCCCTTATCTGTAATTTCCTCTCATGCTCCTTCTCTTTCCCTCTCAGACCTTTCATTTGCTTTGGACCCAACTGATCAGAAACAGGTCACAAACTTGACCAGGATCTTGGGAATTCTAATAGTTGAGGAGGCTTGTATCCTGGTGACTTCTTGAATGGGGAAAAATCAGCTATATCTCATTGTCTTTAACTTCATTTTATCTTCAAGTGATACATTTGTTGTACTATTTTTAAAGTGATGATAAAGTTACATTTGGACATTTGTCTTTTCTATTTTATTTAAATAAAAGTAATCTCTTTTATTGTATTGCATAGAAATATTCACCTTTCATTTGCTATCTGAGTTTGCTAGAGGTCAAAGAATATTTGGGTGTGAAAATCCAGCTAAATGCAAAGCTCAGAGAATTCTTCTTTCCTAGAGTTCTCGTCAAAACCCAATGTCAGTGTAGAATTCATTTTCCCTCCATTGTCTGGCTAAGTCCCATTCATTCATCAGTTCTCAGTTTAGTGAACTCGATTAGGTCACATAATATGACCTTAAGGGCAGTTTATACACTTTTTTGGTAAAACTCATAATAGAATTTATATCTTCTTTTCTAATTTGCAAATTACAAGAAGGGAAGTCCAGTAGCAGTCTTCTCCATAACCACATTCCAATAATTAAACACCAGCCTGAGGAAATGAGAGACATCAAAAAATATTTGAGCAAATGAATGAATGAATGTATAAGAAAATTATTAAAAACAAAAGCTACCAAACTGACAAAAATTACTATAATGTAGATACAATTAGTAGAACAGGAAGTGCTGCTGAGAAATACTGATGAGGCCTTTGTTTTCCAAAGAGTGTAGGTGAAATTGCCTGTATTTTTCTCTTTTCTGTTGCTGCTTTGACTTGGAGATATCCAAAGTGCTTGTCAAGTAGGTAGGGTTAACTCTGAGAGCATATCTGTCTTTCAAGACTTGCCTTTAAGCTGCATAAGGAAGAACCAGAGGTCTTCAGTCTGGGTTGGATTTTCCCCACCACTGAGGCAATACGTGCTGAGCGCTCTCCCAAGCATGCCCTGTATTGTAAGGATTCCCCACTCTGGATAGTGGGAACACTTCCTAGCCCTATGCGAGCTGCAGATATTGCTCCATCTGCTCCTTTGGAGTTTTTTCCTTGACCTCAGGTGCTCCTCCTCACAAGCCTTCCATGATCTCTACTCAGCTGTAGACTTCAGTTGTGGAGCCTCTGCAGATGTTGGGAGAGCTCCTCTGGGCAGCTCCAACCTCCACCAGTGCTCAGTCCTGGGATCTCCAGTTACCTCAACTTCCTTGAACTTCCAACACTATCTCCTCACCTCAGGGAGACCATCACCTCCCTGGGCTAATCTGGAAAACTCCAGACAGTAAAATGGGACTGGCTTTGTGCTTCCCTCCTTCGCCACCTCTCTCTTAGTTTACTCTCCTATGCCACTTATTGTCAAATGTCTGAAAACTCTTTTCTACCACAGTACTGGGTTCTCCCTATCTGAGCTAGAAGAGCAAATCCCATCCCTGCTGTTCCGCTTCTGCTCAAAACAGAAGGTCGAGGAGAAAGTTATTAAACTATAGATTTAATTTCTTTAATAGATATAGAGCTATTTATTGTGTTGCAGAAAAATCAGACTGGCGAGAAACCAAGCACCACTCGGAGAGTTGGAGAACTCAGGTTTATTACACTGGTGGTCCCAGAAAAGCTAGCGCTCTGAAGATCTGGGCCCCGAGATCAGGAGTAACTTTGCTTTTATAGGGCTTATCCATGCAGTTACAGTTGGTATAAGCCAATTGGTTAATTTTTCCTCAGGCGGTTACATAGCACAGGAGTTGCTATGGGCTACGGGCAGTTACAGAGCATGAGATTCAATATATCTGTTATCGAGACAAAACAAGCAAAGAGGATACATTTGTTATCTAGACAGACCACGCAAAGGGAAGGGTGAGTCTTCAGTTGATCTCGAGGTCACTCTGCCCTTCAACCTATGCAGCAAGCATGCTATAGAACCAGAACAAAGAGCTGATTACAGGTTAGCCATTTGAGTGGAAAATTCTCTTCAATTTTATTTTCTTTTATTTTCAGTTAGCTTTTTGTAGTTTGTATCTTTCAACGATGCACCCATTCATCTAATCTGTCAGATTTATCAACATTGGCCTTTGCTAGATATTTGCTTTGCTGAATGAATTATGTAAGCCAGGATTTGGTGGTACTGAGGTGGGGTTTCTATCTGAAGCCTTCCATCTTAGGCTCTAAGGCCTTTTTGCACTGTAACGAGTGAGCCTCACTCAAGGGTGGTGTGGGGTGAGTGTAACCCCCCATCACACCTTCATGGTAGGAGGTACCCAGTGCAAAAGAGGTCATCTCAGTGGTTACTACGCACAGTCTGACTCAGAAGAGCAGACAGCCCATGGCCTTTGTGGCAATCAGGTCAATGGTAGGTTGTGAAGGAAGAGGAGGTCAGAGATTTCCAGAATCTTGGTCACTATGGTCCATCAGGGCCCTGCCTTGCCTGGAGACTCCCAGGTGTAGATCTTCCCCCTCAAGGACTGAAGACTACAGGCATTGGGTCCCCCTGGCCCTTGAGGGTCCAGTGTTTTAGAAGCTTCCAACAAGGACTACTAGGCACTGTCCTATTCCTTTGGATAAGAGCTTTCCTGATTCTTGTGAGCTCTGCCCATTGCTGGTGACACCAAAGCACTATTCTCTAAAGGATTTTGCAAGCCTCTCTTGGATATTACTGGCCTTTCTCCCCACTGTATCCCAAATGCCAAAGCCAGATGCCCCTAGGCAAATATAACCTACAGCCTTTAGAACTGTCTCAGTGCCAGCCATCTACCTCTTAGCTATCACCACCAGGTGAACCTTTCCCCCAGTGATGGGCAGAAGCACCCTCAGCTGCAGCCCTGAGTCCAGCTCAATGCTGAGCTACTGTGGGTGGTTGGGGCTTCAGGAAGATACAATCCATGGTCCCAAGTGTGTCCAGGAGGAGACCATGTGCCAAGAGCTACTGAGGCCAAAACAGGAGAAAATTGTTTTTAATAGGTAATCAAAAGTGAGAAAGTGGAAGCTAACTCCTCTAGTTTCCCACTGCATTTTCCTGAATTTTTGGCAAAGGAAAGCAAAGCTAGAAAGCATGAGCATCTACATTGTATTCGCTTGACTCTGGTGCCTATGAAGGACCACAGGCTTTGGCTGCCAGCAGGAGTCACATTGGCACCATCAGGCCTCCACCTGTCTCCAGGCTCTGGTCCTCCAGCGACTTTCTGCTCTCTTCCCACACCTCCCCATCTGGGCGAAGTTGGAAAAAGCAACTGCCAAGGGCACCCTAACCCTGTCTCCTCCCACAACAACCCTCTGCACCCTCTGCTCAGGTAGGACACCGCAGTCTAATGTCTAGCATTTGCAGAAGCTAAGAGCAGTGGGAACTCCAGGGCACATGGGCTACACCATTGTTTTTTTTGGGGTTTTTTTTTTTTTTGAGATTATATGAATTTAGTGTTGCTGATTTTCATTAAGTATCTAATAGATACAAAAATACATATGAAATATCTATAAATTAGTAATAAACTGTTGTGCCCGTTCTGCTAAGAGCTGCCAGGCAGAGTGTTTTATATCAAGTACTTGTATCACCTTTATTGCTTACCATCTGTGTTTCTAACCCTCAATAATATATTGCAGTTTTGCAGGTTTTGAAAGTTAAAGATCGTACTCTGTTTATTCTTCTGTGATTTCCTCTTTTTTACATTAAGATTGTATTTCTGAGATTTATCCAATTTGTAGCATGTAGCTGAGGTTTATTAATTTTCAGAACACTACATATATATATTTTTATTATATTTCTTCTTTTTTCAGCTTCATTGAGGTATAATTGAAAAATAAAATTATATATTTAAAGTATACAATGTAGTTATTTGATATATTATATATCTTTAAATGATTACCACTAACAATTAATTAACATATCCATCACCTCATGTAGTTATCCTTTTGCTAATGTTTGTGTGTGTGAGTGTGCGTGCGTGTGTGTGTGTGTGTGTGTGTGTGTGGTGACAACACTTAAGATTTGCTCTCTTAGTAAATTTCAAGCATACTATATATATATAGTTAATTACAGTCACTGTGCTTTATTTTAGATTCTCAGAATTTATTTGTCATATAACTGAAAGTGTGTACGCTTTCCCAACATTTCCCCCAACCCCTAGAAACCACCATTCTATTCTGTATCTGTGAGTTTGACTTTTTGATTTTTTCTTAATTCCACATATAAGTTACACCATGTGGTATTTGTCTTTCTACGTCTATGTTAGTTCATTTAGCAAAATGCCCTCAAGTTTCATTCATGTTGTTACAAATGGCAGACTTTCCTTCTCTTTTTGTGGGTCAATGTTGTTGCATTATGTACATATATACCACATCTTTATCCATTTATCTGTCAGTGGACACTTAGGTTGTATTCATATCTTGGCTATTGTGAATATAGCTGCAATAAAAGGGGGGGAGCATATATCTCTTTGAGATACTGATTTCAGTTCCTTTGAATATACATACTTAAAAGTGGAATTGCTAGCTCATATGGTAGTTCAATTTTTAATATTTTGAGGAATATTAACACCATATTGTTTTCCATATGGCTGTACCAATTTACTTTCCTACCAATGGTGTATAAAGTTTCCCTTTTCACTTGGTTGATGGTTTCCTTTACTGTTCAGAGGCTTTTTTGTCTGATGCAGTCCCATTTGTTTATTTTTGCTCTGTTGCCTTTGCTTTTGGTGTCAGATCAAAAATCATTACCAAAACCAAGAACAGGGAGCTTACGGCCTACACTTTCTTCTACTTTTACGTTACAGGTCTTACATTCAAGTCTTTAATCATTTTGAGTTAACTTCTGTGCATAGTGAAAGATAGTAATTGTTTCTTTTTTTCTCTATCTTTTTTTTTTTCTGCATGTGGCTGTCTAATTTTTCCAACATCATTTATTGAAGAGACTGTCTTTTTCCCAATTATGTACTCTTGCTTCCTTTTTCATAAATTTGGCTAATGTTGATGGGTTTATTTCTAGACTCTAGGCTTGCTATTCTGTTCCATTGATCTATGTGTTTGTTTTTATGCCAATACTGTACTGTTTTGATTACTATAGCTTTGTAATATAGTTTGAAATTAGGGTGCTTGATGCCTCTTTGTTCTTTGTCCTCAAGATTGCCTTGGCTATTCAGGGTGTTTTGTGGTTCCATATGAATTTTAGTATTGTTTTCTAATTCTGTGAGAAATACTTATGAAATTTTGATAGATATTACAAAGAATATACAGATTGCTTCAAGTAGTATGAACATTTTAACAACATTCTTCCAATCCATGAGCACAGAATACCTTTCCAATTATGTGTGTCTTCGATTAGTTTCATCAATCTCCTATAGCTTTCAATGAACAGATCTTTTGCCTTCTTGGTTGCATTTATTCCTAGGCATTTTATTTTTTTTTATGCAATTGTCAATGGCATTGTTTTCTTAATTTCTCTTTCTGATAGTTCATTATATGTCAATAGAAACACAACAGATTTTTGCATATTGATTTTATATGTCCCACCTGATCATGGGGTAGGACCCTTTTAATGCATTGTTGAATTAGGTTTGCTAGTATGTTGTTGAGGATTTTTGAATCAACTTTCTTCAGCTATATTGGCCTGTAATTTTTGTGTGTGTATGTGTGGTGTCCTTGTTTGCTTTTGGTAATGATGGCCTCACACAATGAGTTTGGAAATGTTCCCTCCTATTCTATTTTCCGGAGTTTCAGAAAGATTGGCATTAATTTTTCTTTGAATGTTTGGTAGGATTCAACAGTGAAGCTGTTTAGTCCTGAACTTTTGGGGGAAGGTTTTTGATCACTCTTTAAATCTTCTTACTAGTAACCTAGTAAAGATTAATTTTGTAATCTAATAATCTAGCGCTCAGATTTTCTATTTCTTCATGATTCAGTCTTGATAGGTTATTATGTTTCTAGAAATTTATTCATTTTCTATGTTGTCAGATTTGTTGGCATATAATTTTCAATACAGTGAATTGAACTGAATTCTTAACTCTTCTTGCCTCATATCCTGATCTGAAAAAAAATACAAATTATTATTTCTATTTTTCTGCTTATAATTGTGCGAACTGGAAGGTAATTTACTTAATTCCTGCTATCCACTGCTTACACATAGGATTTTTCCAATAAATGCAAGTCATTTTTAAGATGTATTATCATATTTTTATGAATTATTCTTGAATATTAAAGATTAATGTCAATTCTTTTTAAGAGGGTACTGTGATAAAGTAATTCATGTTCAAGAACAAATTCTAAAATGCTAGCGAGCCTTACAATGGAAGGGAATAAAACACAAATTAAAATTCACTTCAATTGGCTTTTCTCTCCGCAAGAAATGTTTGCTGTTCACCCTTACTGTTGCATGTGTTCATCTTAATTTTTTAATTCTAATATACAGTAAAAAATAAAATATAAGGATAATCCAAGAATACAATGCTATTAAAGTACATAGTACTTCAGAATTATATGTTCACATTGCTTCTGTCATCAAATAATTCATTCATTACGTAAGTCATTTGTTTTAGACACCTGGATGAGATTTACCACTCATGGGTGGACTCAGTCATTCTCAGACTCTGTTCCTAGGAATCCTCTCACCAAAGGAGACATTACCAGACTGTTTCAAATAAACCCTGAACTGCAGATCTGAAACTCTTGTATTTGTTGTAAGCCATACCTTCTGGTAAGTGAATTAAATACAAGATTATTCAGATTGGGTATATAATTCTGCATACAAAATAAATATAAAGATATGTTTATCGTTATAATAGTTTAATGATGCCTTTGAAACATTTGAGGTTTGATTAACTTTAGAGCCATTTTAAATGCAATTTGTCTCTTGGGTTTTCTTTATTTTCCACACAAAGAGTTTTACCAGCCAATCTGGTAGGTATAAATCAAGACATCTGTGACTATTGGTATCTTTATTCAAATTACTAAAATCTCCCAGATATGCAGTCTTAACTCTATCAATGTCGTTCTGTTAAGATATGTATCCCTCAGTATTGCATATCTGTTATAATTAGCTGAGCTTATGAATTTTAAAGGCAGCCTAATTCACATCTTTATTAAAAAATATTTCTCAGTATTCCCATTTGATTTTAGTTACACTTAGTAGTCTTTTTAACAGTGACATAACGTGTTTTTCTTACCGGATATGTGTATTAATTTACTCAAATGATATTTATTGCCAATTATACATTAAGCTTTGTTGTATCTACTTGTAATATATCTGTACACTGGGCAGATATAAACCTTCTGCTGTAGAAATGTGATTTAGCAAAGGCAGAACAGGGAGGAGAGAATTTCAAGTGCAGTGAGAAGAAACCTGTGCTCTTGCACTAACCCATTAAGTTGAGTCAACACATGCAGGTATTCTTTTAGCACCAACTAATTTAGAAATCAAGGGATAAGACAAGATGTAGAATAAAAATTGCACAGTAGTGTCAGCGAGATTATTTTTATTTAAAGAAAAGTGAAACAAATGTATAGACTTAACATTAGCAACCCTTCATAAAATAGTCAACACGCCTCATAAAGGAAGATGAAGTTAAAGATCATCAAGTAGGCACGAGGTTGGCTATCTTGGGTATTGGCATTCCCGAACTTGTCCCTCACTAGTTTACTATGGGTATCCAGAGTAAAGAAAAGGTCTGAGAGGAGAAGAGAAGGAGCACGAGAGGAAACTGGAAATGAGGGAACTATTAGCCACATTGATAAAGCTCAGGATACCATGTTCGTAATCCAGGAACACCCCCACGTGGCTGAGAGGCCTTTCTACATACTGAGGCAATGGTGGGGAGTAGGTACAGAGCCTGCACTGATCACCCTCTTGGACACAAAAAAGCAGAAACATTCCCTCCGCCCCTAGTATCATGTCATCCCTCCCGGTCCAAGAATCATCACAAAATCCAATGACCCAGTTGCAACAGCCTGCCACGTCCACCTCCCAGTAATGTTGGCCAGAAGCGAATGTCTTGTCTCCCCAGGCAAGAAAATATCTTATTGGGGCATTGTCAGCATCAGGATGGTTGGGACTTAAGAGCGATCTTCTCAGATCTTTAAACAGGGGAATGTGACAAGTGACTCTTTCATAATCCAAAGAAATATGTACTGCAGGAAGAAAGAAAAAAAAAGTCACATTAACGAATAGTAGTGTAAATTACTGACAAACGTGGACTTTCCATAGCGTCTAGGTTTCCTAGTCCATAACTGGAAATACGAGAGCGGGCAGCGAGAGACCTCTAGAACTCTGCTGTAGTCCAAGTTCTACACTGGTCTGCTTTGAAACAAGCAAGTCTTTAAACAGACAGAATGGGAAAATTCATGAATTTTCTTGACATCTATAAAGAGAGATATTGCTAAGCTCTGTCTGTTATTTTCAAGAACATTTGAAATTGGGTGATTGTTAATAATTCACAGTCAGGGACAAAAGTAGCCTACCTGTTTCCTCAGAAAATGTAAAATTATTATTCTCTGAAAGAGTCATCTCTTTGCCTCAGCTTAAGCATATTTTGATAAACCATGCAAAGATAAAATAAAGCAAGAAAAAATCACAATTTTCTTTAGAAGTGGTATCTTTGTGAGAATTTTCTGCCAGCATATCTTAAATGTTTAAAAACAGGAGTGAAAACTCTAAGCATCTTATAACCACACATACCTAAAACTTGGAATGTACTCAACGCACAAGCAGGTTTACCTGTATTATGTGAACCATTAATACTACAGCTCAGCACAAAGCAGGCCATCAAATATTGTTTCCTGTTGTTTACTTCTAGATAGCTTATAACGATCTATCATATTGAGCTTTTCCCCAGATATGTTAGTTGTTTTCCAACACATATTACTTTCTATAAAGGAAATTTGGTTCTAAACATTCCCAGGAAAGAGTCCGTCGATGGAGCAACGGAGAAAGATTGTACAGCTGTACCGCCAAAGAGCTGCCTGTTACCTAGGAATTGGTTGAGTCTGTTCACCAGTCCAGTGATGGGCCATGAACTAAGCTGTGGATCCACAGGTTGCGGCATTTTCAGCTGCACTGACTCGCTCCTGCAACAAACAACATGTAGTTACTCTTTCTGAGCCCGAATTTCTCATCACAACAATTATATCTATACCTAAATAAAGATGCTTCATGAAAATTCTCATAGTTCAGACCAGTGGTTATGGGTATAATGCTGAAAACCAGAGAATACAGCAAAAGTCAATTTATGTTATGAAGAGAAAATCAAATCCAATGCCACCTACTAACACTTAATCCTAGCATGCAATTTGAATCGATCATGATTGTGTCTGGTTCCTCTTAGACAATCACAGGGCTATGCTAAATGGCCTGAAATTGAGGACACTCCAGAAGGACACTTTCATCTTCACTAATCACGAAAATGCTCAGCGTCTAAACATCCACAGCTAGGGCCTGAGAAGCTTAGCTCGGGCAGGGATTCTGCTTCTGGGGACCCAGGTCCTCTAAGTGCACCATACAGCTTTTCCATTTGAAGTTGGAGTCGCCCGTGTGCTAGACCTGGAAACCCTTGATGACCCACCCTTACGATTCTTCTTCACCTGCTTCCACTTTATGCTTCTCTGAAATACTGATTTCTTCCCCAGAATCCTGTCATGACTTTGAGTCATATGCTCAATGTGTTTTTACATTTCTAGAAATTAAAATTAGGAGTGGGAGATACTTACATATAGACCCCGCAAATAACACCCCTGCCTGACTCTTAGACAAAACAACAGAATCCTTTAAAACTTTTCAGAAATGGATAAAAATACATGTGTTATGAAAGAGGTGATGTTAGAAGTTATGCTCTCATTTCGGCATCAACGGTCCGACCAGTTAGAATTTACAAACCTTTACTAGAAGGGCAAACTTACTTTTTCAACAGGTCTTCAAAATGCTGTAAAGAGAAAAACAAAAAAGATAAAGTTTAAGTATACATCACTAGATTCGTAGTGCAGACGTTTCTTATTTCCAAGGGCGCGGGAACTCAAATTTCAGCAGATTGTATTACATACATGGAAAAAGAAAGAGAAAATGAATTGTAGAGATTCCCAGATTTCTTATGATTGCCAGGTCCAGATACAGATACATATATCTTTAAACAAACTTCTTTGTTGTGGTAGTTCAGTAATTAAATGTATTTCAGGAGAGTTTTAGAAGGAATTATTCTCTGGGATTACTTTTTTCCACCTATGTTTTCACAAACCTTTGCTATTCTTGTGTATGCCAAGAATGACCCGTAGTCATTAGCGTCACCGAGAAAGGTAAAACTCTTCTCACAGCTTCAGGGAGCATCATCCTAAATACACGTTAGAATGCAAGGAGAAAAAATATGGACATTTTCCAAGCAGCCCCTTGAGTGACTCTCCACTCCTTAGGCCTCACCTGGAGCAGCTCCATGTCTGGCTTATGGCACATTTCCTTGAGTTCCTCATACACTTCTCTTAGGTATGTCCCCTTTAGATACATACTGTCTTTACTTTCCCTGAGTTGTTGAAAAATCTCCTTGCTTTCCATTTCTATTCTCTCTAAATAATGTCTCTCTTCCGTGTAAAGCAATAGATGCACTTTTCGATATTCAGCACGAATCATCCTCTTCCGCAGAGTCACATTATCCTGAAATGACAACGCATTGATTAGATCATATAGTTAGCTGATTTTATCATGTCCTATTATCTATTAGATGCCTGACCCTTAGCAATTCGACACATTCGTTGACAATAGAAACTTAGGAACTCCTATTTGAAATACCAAATATTCTTTCATAGAATAAGATAGGACCTTTCTAAAATATTTACTTGCAGGTCCACAAACTAGCCTCTGCCCTTACATGTTTATCTGCCTGATATCCCCATGAGTTTCCAATTTCAAATGGTCCTTTCCAGCAACATAATCAGAGAAAATCTTCCTAAACATTCCACAATTTCTTTACTTTGGAGAAACCCTGTGTTTATCTCATGCACTAATTGCTGTAATCCCATGATGATGACAGAGATCTTTTTATACCTGTGTCTGTGTTATAGTGTCATCCAGGAAATAAAATTTTTTAGCTAGATATTTTTATTTTAGTTAGAAATCCCAACGAAGGGACATACTTCTCGATACATGATTAGATGGATTCCTTTGGCTATTAGTTAACCACTCATAGGAGACCGTAAACATATTTTTAGCTCAAGTTCTTAGTATATAATCACTGTGTGCCCCAAGCTGGTGCTGAAGGAAACAATGCCTTGCTTACCTCCCAAGTTTTGATTTTGCTGGTCTCTCTGTTTAGATTTCTTTGATTTTCCTGTGTCTTTTCCCACACAGACCTCATTTGCTCCAGGAGCTTTTTCTGCAAAAGAATCATAAATGTGAGCATCATAGAAGGTGATATTGAAAATTTCGTATCCTAACCGATAGAGAGGAGCAGGGATTGTAAGATAAATGACAACCAAGGAGGGCAAAGAGCCAGTGCATTCTTATTAAGTCTGATTTTCTAACATGAAGGACCTTTATAACCACAGAAACCAAACCTACATTTGGACAGTGTTTCACCGTGGCGGAAACTGGCGCTCTGACTTTATGTCACCTAACCAATTTTCATTGAGTAAATACTGTGTTAGATTTTAGTTGTGCTAATGCTAGTTCTTATCTCCTACAATCCTGTTATTTTAGCTAGAAGACAGGGTTAGATTAGATTTGGCTTTTTGCAATCATGATTAAAATGGCCAATAATCATCATTGAAATTCACAGATTTGTCCATCCCAGTCTTATACTGAATTATCACAATTCCAACTATAATCAACATCATTCATCATCACCATCAACTCAAATTATAAGACTTTAAACTGTAGTTTATCCCAGTGCCTTGCACATAATGCTAGTTAACCTCTGCTTTATATGTTACATGAATGAATAGTAAGTATCTTCGCTTTCTTTCTCATAATCTCGCTGATAGATGATCCCCCAGATTCAAACTTCTCTCATAGCCATGGCTTACCCGGTATTCCTCAGCTATCCAATCAATGGAGCAATGTCTGTGAGCTGCATGCTCCTTGGACTTACTGCAGAGCACACAGAGCAGGTCCTTGATAACCTCACAGAAGAAGCCCTTTGTTCGCATGTGTACCAAGCAAATCTCTTCTGCGGAGCCCGGTAAGTCGTGAGGTCTTGCCCGTCTGGCAAGGAATGTCCGTGTCCTCAAAACGATGTTGGTTTTAAAGTTCACTTGAGGCGATGTCGTCCAGCACATAGGACAGTGAGGAGGACGTGGGGCTTCCTCCCAGAAGATACAGAGACAAGGCATACAAAAGCTGTGCCCGCAGCCTATAGTGACTGGGTCTATGAAATAATTCTTGCATATGAAGCAAGTGAATTCATCCTGAAAAATGGTGGAATCTATGTTTCTGTGGAAAGAGAAGAGAAAAATTATTTCATCATGGGCCTTCATGAAATAATAACAGACATGAGATGTATTTACTTCCTGTTCCTACAGCTACACAGGTGTATGTAGCAGGATAGGTATGTATTACATGTAACCGAAAGCAGATGTTGAGGAACAGAGTCCTCCCGATCTTCCAGCATATTGATTTGTCAAACTTAGCTTTCCTATCAGGGTCCTAGCTCCCTATACCTTTCTGATTTTACTTATGTATTCTCTTTTCAATAAACCTGGAAATCAGTAACTCATATCTGCTCTCCAACCACAGAGAGTAAGTCATATTTCTCCTAAAACAAGCATTCTTATCCCTTTCCCACTGATTGGTTATATGGCCACTTGACACTATTTGACCACTGAGATTTGAAGGAAAGCTTATTAGAAAGATTTTGTAAACGGCCTACTTGCTCCTGAAAAGAAACATAAGATTCAATTGTTTCTCTTCCTGTGGACAGTGCTGGAATGTGATGCATAAGGCTGTCATTTTGTGACCACAATTTGCACTCGTCTAGAGACCAAAGCATACACCCTATGGACGACAGAGAGTTGGGATTTTAACAGTTGCATACGGGCATTAAATTAATTAGCTCTGGAACAGAATCAATAAATGTGAGAGGAATTAAGGAGATAGAAAAAGTATTTTACATAAATCATAACATTCAGGCAAGAATCATCAATGGATATGAAAACCATTGTATAAAACAGTATCGGCTCAAAGCTTGTTTTTATAAACTCCTCACTTTATTATCATCAAGTAATATATTAAATTTTTTATTTAAATTTAAAAAATACACACTTTTGGTTAGCTTAAATTGTTAGTATTTTTACTTATAAGGTTACTGTTATCTTCACTACTCTATGAAAACTTGAATGGGAAGGACTGCATATTTCCAAGGCTGAAAAATTATTTTTGGTCCAAAATAGACACGAACAACTGATTTACTGAACGATTATAAAATCAGCTTTAAAATACCTCTCTGAACAATGATTAGCAATGGGGTGATGATGCCCATAGACATATGTAAATAACAATTTGTGAGAGAAGACTTATGGATTTCTGATTGATGATCATAACATTTTCAATGATATAGATCATAAATCCATTTACTCAACATGCCTAAAATGAAGAGACAGTATGAGAGACAAGAAGAAAGGTCAGAGAAGCCCTGTGTAGAATGGGTTGGAAATTGGCCAAGAATTCATTGTGAATGTAAGTGTTTCTCGATCTATAACATTAATGACAATGATAACATTAAAATGATAATAGCAGATGCTAATACTTCTTGTTTTCTAACTCTAGGCTTTGGATTAATTCCTCTTATCTGGATTGCCTATTTTAATGTTCTCAATACTATCAATTCATTTTCTATTTTTATCAACACTTTATAATGAGGAAATTGACAAAGTGTGACTAAAATAAGTTATTTTTCTAAAAATCACTCATTGAATAAATGATTGATTCAGTACTCAGATATAGATCTTACTGACAGGAAAAAAAAGAAACTTTAGTGTCCAAGAGTAACATTTAGTCAAGCAACAGTTCCTAACTTCTAAACTGTACTGACAGTAATCTATTATAAGATATGGTAAATAAGACAAAAAGTTTCATGGGTGATATAAAAACAATTTTTTTTTTTAAGGAAAGTTTTTATATTTATAAGGATAAATGTGTAATGTGCTATGGAAACAGATAAGACCACCTAGCATTTTACCTTTGGTCACACAATCATGCCATGCATGCATGCACTAAATTTACATAACTGAATTTACTTGTTTTTATGGCCTATCATATTTCATTAAGAACATCTTCTCTTCACATTCTACCCTATTTTCAATACAAAAGGTTAATTAAATTTAAACTAAATGTTGTAAGTTTATTCAGATCTTACCTACTACATTCATTTTGAAAATTTCAAAGCAACTGAATTTATCTCCTATATCAACTGTGATGCATTTAGGAAATTAACATAAAGAGATTAACAATATACTCATAATTCAGTTACACTCCTTATCTAGAATTCCCTTTTTCTATGAAATAATGTACACTTCAAGTCAAAATGTTTGTCAGTAGCAAATGACAATTGTTTTAAAATGAATGGATTTGGCTACAATACAGATTTTTTTGTTTTTATACTAGGTGAATTCAGAGCACCTTCCCATATCTAAAACATCCTCGTATGAAAGAATACCAGTTTTCTGTGGGTCTCTACAGTTCCCAGACACTTCCCCCAGCAAAGCTCTAACTCTGTCTGACTCTGAAAACTGTAATCCAAGTCTGCAACTGAAAATTGACGAGAAATCGTTTTAAACATTCGACCTAACAATGAGTCTTGAGTAATTTAATTTCTCAGTAGACCAGCATTCTACATAGAGCTGATACACAAACATGCACATAAACATATATACACAGGCAGCCTAATATGAATAGCTTAATAGACATGGATAGCTAAATTAACATCATGGCAAAATAACACAATTAGCATTTATTTTTTGCACCATCTAAAAAACTGCAAGCTGCCTGGTAGCAATCATCTTCTGTACCCTCACAATTACACATGAGCAATCAAGTTACACAAAAAATAATAGCGGAAAAATAATCAGATTAATTTATAAAATATATAGAAAGAAAGAGATCGTATCTAAAAAAGTAAGCTAGAGTTGTGACATCGTTTCTACTACTCGATTCTTTGGGAACTACCTAAACAGACATATGGATTAAAGTTCTTATTTTTAAGAGAAGATAGAAATTGCTTTTATGTAGATGGAGTACTCACCTATGGGCGCTGTTCATGGATATTTCCATTCTTGTTCAATAAGTAATTCTGTTTAGTTCAAGGATTAGGTGCTCACCCCCTGGTAGCAGTTAAACTCTTCCACAGCCCAGCCAACTCCAAAGGGTCCTGGAGTAGAATGAACTTGGCCCTTCCTGTTAGGTTTTATAGATCCTCTGAAGACCACACCCATTTCCTCCAACTGATTAAATTATCAAACCTTTGAAAAGGTGTTGGTGTACATGATTGGATTTTTGCAGAGAAAAACACACCCTAATGCCAATGATTGAATTAAAAACTTTCTAAACCTAGTTAATCAAATTGCCACATTCAATCTCTACTAAAAAGCCATGACTTGAGTTAACCTATGTAATCCATGCATTTGTTGTTTTTAAAATCAATTAACCCTCCAAATAAGAAGTTCAGATCTACTTTTAAGAAACTATCATTTAATTCTAATTGTATCAACTCATTACTATGTGTTATATTCGGTTATCTGCCTGAATCTGCATGTATTCTTCCGTGGTATTTCTTGAGAAAGAGAAGTCATCCACATTCTATTTAACAACCCAGTGCAGTCACACTCCTGCCCCATAATGCCACTTACTGCTCTATACCTTATAGACTTGTCAACCTCATCTAAACTAAAATTCTTTGAAATTCTGTTTTTCATTGAGTCTAACATGAAAGTTTTTCCTCTTAGTTTTTTTTTTTTTTTTTGTAACACACGACTGCATCTTTCTTTCTGTCTAAAACTTGGACACATGACAGCTTTTACTGGTTATTCCTTATTATGCCTTTTTTCTTATTACCCTGAATATTCTCTCATACCCTCTAATTGTCATTAGTCAATACATATGTATAATTTAAAAATTTATGAAGTTTTGTGGATTTAATAATCACATAGTAAGTGTATTGTACATGACTGAGTACTAAAAGGAATCAAAGACATTTAGTGAAAGAAATAATATGTTTTCTTTTAAGTCTAGGGCAACTATCTCCTAAGGCTTTCTTTACCTTCGCTAAGTTTGTATCCTATTCAGTCTCTTAGACACATTTTTATAGTTATTCAGTGAGGGATCACTGTGCGTCACCCAAAGAAGGAAAGTAGAAAGGAAAATTTAAAACACTCTATTTCTACTACATCCAATGATCAGTCATCACAAATATGATCTTCTCGTATACAGCCATGGCTAAGAAAAGTGACCTGCAATAGTCCCCATTGCTCACAGTTTTGCTCTTTGAGATTTCAGTTTCCCAAGGTCAACCGTCATCCAAAACTATTAAATGAAAAATTCCAGAAATATACAATTCATGAATTTTCACTTCTGTGCCGTTCTGAGTATCGTGAGGAAATTTCACCCTATCTTGCTTCATCCCGGCAGGGACCCAAATGACCCGTTTGTCCTGAGTATCCGTGCTGGGTACATGACCTACCCATTAGTTAACTCCTCGGTTATCAGACCCAGTATTGTAGTGCTGTGTTCAGATAACCCTTGCTTTACTAATAATGACCCAAAACACAAGACTAGTTAGTGTTGCTGGCAATTTAAATATGACAAAGGGAAGCCGTAAAGTGCCTCCTTTAAGAGAAAAGTGAAAGTTCTTAACTTAATAAAGAAAGAAAGAAAGCCATATGCTGAGGTTGCTGAGATCTACAGTAAGAATAAATCTTCTATCCATGATGATGCAAAGAAAAAAAAGAAATTTGTGCCGGTTTTGCAGTCACACCTCAAACTGCAAGGGTTACGGCCACAGTACATAAGTGTGCTTAGTTAAGATCAGGAAAAACATTAAATTTGTGGGTGGAAGACATGAACGGAAAACATACACAGTAAGTCCTCACTTAACCAGGAAATGTTGCATTAACCGATGGATGGAATAAAACCTTAGCGTTTCCAGTCTAGCGAACCATCTCCACTTCCTTGTAGGAAACTTGCTTGGATTAATTCTTGAGAAATTGAAAATATATTATGACAAATAAGTTTCTAAAGCCAAAATTTATAACTCATTTGTGAAATTTAGTCACTGACATGTCTTATTTGCACACAGGTACAGATGCTGCCCATTTTCCATTCTGCACTAATTAAAATTCATTTATCGTGTGATGAATCTGTAATGCCTCTTGGCCTCTGAATATGCCAGACTATCTTTTTTTTAGTATTATTTAATTTTCTTACCTTTCATTTTACCTACTACAAACCCAGCCATTTTTTCCCCTAAAACCCCATTCAATAAGAATTTTGTTGAAATGGAGACTGTGAAGAGAAAGGAAGGGAATAACATGTAACATTGGCATGTAACATTTTGTAGAAAGCTTCTGTCATATCCTTCCTAGAAATATATTTTCCTTCCTGTCATTATCTCTAATTCTTTGGGGAAAATGTTGACACTTCTTTTTTGCAATGGCCTCCTCTTTGCATATTGGAGGCCCATCGTTAGCTCGTTTTTAATTTTTACAAATCAGCCTAGTGCACTGGACACATGCGTATCTTAAGACCTCTCCAGGTTTTCTGTTTCCCTGCCCTTACTTCACTGTGCCCTGCAGCAACTCACACAAGACAGGACATGGAGCCAATTCACAGGTTTTCCTTCATCGACCTAGATATGAATGGAGGTCACTCTGCTCTTAATAAATAGAAATGTTTGACTCAAAATCATGCATCTGGACCATGTCCAAAGTCCAGTAACCTCCCTAACATTTCCAGAATTCTGAAGAACTCGAGTCCTTCAGAATTGGTCAAGTAAGGCTCTGACCTTCCTCAGCAGTATTGGTTCCGATTCTGAATCCTTTCATAGGTGTGAGTTAACAGGGGCTATTCAAGTCACGTAGACAAAATTATCCCTTTCTTTGAGTTCACTGACAAAAATCACTCAAAGGTGCTCCTTACACATCACATCCAAGACTTTCACAAATGTCTTTTCCAGAAATTCCTGCTTTAGGAAAAGGCCCGATCTCCCCAAACAACATATCTTTGAATGTCTAGGAATTTTAAGACAGGTTTTATGGCTCTTACAAACCTCATTATTCTCAAAATTTCAAGTAATGTTCCATCAGGGTCCAGAGTAATACACACCAATAAGAAGAAAAAGCGGTCATTCTGAAAAATTGTAATCTAAAGTACCGAGTGACAGAAAATTGCTCAGGCTCTTTTTGACCCTGGATTTCACCCTAGGACAAAGAAAGGCCCAAATCTATGAACAACACAGCAGGAGCTCACAGGAAAATCTTTGAGACTCTCTCTCTCCTGCCTCAGGATCAAGAAAGAGGCACCAGTAAACAGGAAAGCGTGGGGGAGTCCTATTTTTTTCTCATTTTCTCTCCCAGCCGTGGGCCAGACCTAGTCATGAAACAGCACTTTGTGGCAACATTAAAATGGAAGAGCGGAAATGATAGCATGGGCACCTATGACCCTGAGAGAGTCCTTCCTTAAATATGGAAGAATTGAGGAAAGGGGCGCCTTTAAGTCCAAGGGTCAAATGCCAGGATCTTGACCCATCACCACCCTGCCTGATCTGCAGGCCCCCAGGTTTTAGATCCCCTTATCCATGCAGTTGCTGAGGAACCCCTTTCTCTGCCCAGTGCTTTAGGAGCTCCCAAACCAGAACTGTCATATACTGCCCAGCACATTTGGAGACAAGGTTCTCTGATTCCTTTGAGCACTGCCCATCCCTGGGGACCCTGGGTGCTGTCTAAGGTGAAAGCATCTTGCAGATGTCACTGGCCTTTCTGGGGTGAGGAGCGTCCCCCTCTGTGCCCCCGGTGCCTGAAGCCAGTTCCCCTGAGAAGTCATTCTGGAAAGAAATGTGACCTACGGCCTTCCACCCTACCTCTCCAGTGTCGCCACTATTATGTTTTCCCCCTCCATAATTGTCAGAGGGACCCTAGCCATGGCCCAGTATAGTTCTGGGCTCCGGTGGGTGGCTGGGGATTCCGGAAGTTGTGCTCCATGGTCCTGAGCGTGTCTAGATGCGGTAGCTAGTGCAGCTGAGGACAGAACAGGAAGAAAACAATTTTTTTCAAGTAAGTAATGTCGAGAAGGGGAGCTGAAAGGTAATTCTTCCCGTCTCCCTGCTGCAGCTCCCAGAATTGTTGGAAAGCAAGAGCAGAGGACTACTAAGTGCCAGCACCTAGGTCCTGCTCAACTGCAGCGCCCTTGATGCCCCACGTGGTGTCGCTTTGTCCCCAGTGATGCTTGCACTGGCATCAGAGAAATCTCGGGGTCTCCAGGCTCCAGGGTAGCTATCCTTCGGCCTCCTGCCCACCCTTCTGCCTGGAGGTGAATATTAATATATTAATATTTTTAAATGCTCATCTCATGGTAGTGATTGTGATTTTATTTACTTTCTTAAAGATTATTCAGAGAAGACACTGCATTCATATTTTTAGATATGTTACTTTGGAATGTATTTAAAATTTTTGAAACATGTCATGTGATAAGAAGATTTCAATGTGTTCCATGTGACTATGCGCTAGGGATACATTTTGAAGACATATAGATTTTGGGCTAGATGTCAGCAAACTAGAGCAGTGCTCTCTGATTGCAAATAAGATGGAGAATATTTCCACATGCATTTCTTTCTTGCCTTGAAGTAACTGTTTCAGACTTTACTTATTGGAAGAGTGCTGTATGTATTTTTTTTTACAGATTGAAAGCATTCTTTACATGCTTTGGACAATTATCTTTTACTAGTTTTAAGTGTTACAGTATTTTTCTCTCAGTATTTTACTTCCATTATTGTCTTTTGAGAATGAAAATTCTTAAAATTTTTGAGTTAAGTCGATCGATAGTTCCTTTATGAAATTTGTTTCTTTTTGTTTCTTCATTAAAAAATTCCTTTCTATCATAGAGTCAAAAAGATATTCTTCTATATTCACACCTTTTAAAATGATACATTTGCTTTTCATATTGAACAAATCTGAAAATAATTTTTAAGAAAATAACATAGCATATTTACTGGGAAGTCTGTCTTTCAAAATGCATTTGCCATGCCTGCCTGTTCAATCACAAAGCAGATATCCATATAGCAAGTGAGTTTAAGTTAGGCTTTCTCTTTGTTTCCTGTGGTCTCTTTGTCCATCCCTGTACCAGCGTGACATCTCTTAATTGTTACAGTGTTGTGAGATCATAACATTTGCCACCGATATCTCAGAACAACTATTCGATGTTTTCACCCATAAAAGAGCACTGCTCTAGTTTGCTGACATCTAGCCCAAAATCTATATGTCTTCAAAATGTATCCCTAGCGCATAGTCACATGGAACACATTGAAATCTTCTTATCACATGACATGTTTCAAAAATTTTAAATACATTCCAAAGTAACATATCTAAAAATATGAATGCAGTGTCTTCTCTGAATAATCTTTAAGAAAGTAAATTAAACTTGTTTTCACCTACCTGTATATGGAGTAGTTTTAAAAATATTGTCTGTTTTCTGTATTTTCCAAGATGAAGAAAGGTTTTCTCTAACTAGTTTATTATTCGAGAAATACACTAATTGTATTTTCCATAAAAATAATCTATTATCCTATTTCAGGGAGGAATACTTGACATTCTCTTTAAGATCTTAATTTCCATCATTATACTTTTTCCATCAACATTTAAACAGTCCCAGGGGGATTGCTGGAACATCTTGCCTCTTACTACGGAGAGGTTGGGACAGCCTTCTCTGGGTAAATGGGGGAAAGCGTGACACGGTCTACACCACTACAGAGTTCCAAACGAGCAAGTCCTTTCCGATTTACACTGTGCCTACGCAAAGACCTGATCACTTCTGAATTTTTGGTAATAAAAAATGGATGATTTAATGTTACCAAACTGTCCCGCTTGGTGCAAACAATCCCATCACTTACAAATCAAAGCTCATTAAGGAGGAGCGGCGCGCTGTTAATAACCCGAGATTGCTGTGACCCACCAACTGACTCGCTTTTGCCAAAACAGGCCGAATATTTTATGGCCCCTTTCAAGTCAAAGAAAAAGAAATATTTAAACAATCTTGCTGAATCTAATTTTGTCTAGTGATACTTTAGTTCTCAGGTGCAAGGGGTTTACTAAACCTTTGTATCTGTCGATCAGCTTAATGCAGTATTTCTCAAACATGAGCATTCACAAGAATTACCTGGAATGATTGATAAACCCCAGATTTCAGGCCACACACATAATTTTTGATTCAGTAGGTCTTTGGTGTGAGACAAGAATTTGAATTTCTAACAAGGTTCAGGCGATGCAGATGCTAGTAGGGCTGGAACCAAATTTTGAGTACTGGTCAATCCTTTTATTCCATATTATCCTTAACGTCTCCTATCCATTTGTTCATTTTATAAGTCTTTTTCAATGGCTAATAGCATTTCTTTTAATGACTCTTCTCAATTATTAATCAGAAATGTTTGGAACCATATGTATTTCAAAACTTTCTCCCTTTCAGAAATGTAATTTGCAAAGATACTTTATATTATGCAAGCTGTAGCAGAGATCATCACATACTGTAATTATACCTTATTGCCAATCAGACAGTATCCTTATTCATTAATTATGCATTAATCAAATATGTGTTTAGCACCCATTATTTCCTCCACATTGTGTTACCTGAGAATATTGCAGTGAACACTATCCTTTGCAATTTACATTATTGTAAATGAAGAGACCAGGTATTTGGAGACCTCAGTGTCATATAGGCCTACCCTAATCCTTAGGTTCAGTGGAGATTTCCCTGTCAAATCATTTTTTCCCTGGAAGGTGAATTGATGTGTAGAATAGACTAGATCAAAAGGAGGAAAGAGGCGCTTTAAGCCTGACATGGGCAATATAGATAACCAAGTCTGTCTATGATTGGAGCTCTGTATTCCTGCATTAGATAGACCATTAAGTTAGAATCCCACATGTATAATTTTATATTCCCACCAAGCTCAGAGAACAGGTGAGCAATCACAGCATATAGTCTAGACAATGTGTAATGTAAAAAAACAAACAAATATTTTGCAGTATCTTCATATTTAATAACAATAAACAAGGTTACATTAAAGTGGTTTGCTTCAACTGAGGAGAGACCCCTCCGATAACAGTCAGGCTCCTGACTTAGCCCTCCTTATGTATGGCCAGAGGTAGTGAAAGGCCTGACAGGGAAACTGAATGTGCCATTGGGGTATGTCCAAATGAGAGAACACCTTGCAACATCCACAAAACTCACACTTCCATTGTCAACATCAAGGAACACACCAACCCTACCAAGAGGTTTCTCTATGTACTGACGAGTCATCGGGGCGGTGGTCCAGAGAGTGTATCCATTATTCTCCTTCACACATAAAAGAAGAAATGTGTCATGAGATTCAATCAGGGTGCCATTCTTCCTTAGCCAGGACTCCTTACCGACCCCTACGGCCCAGTCCCAAGACCTGTCCACAGGCATTTCCCAATAATGTTTGCCAGAGGTGAAGACCTGGACCCCCCATGCAGCAAAACAGTTAGACGTTCCAGGATCCAGAGCAGCATAGAGACTGCCACGCATAAACCTCAGACTTCTCACGTCATCAAACAGTGTGATGTTGTGATTGGTTATTTCATTAGTGAAGAAAATTTCCACTGTGGACAGAAGAGAATATTCCAGTCAAAACCAATATTAAAAATAAAATTGTATATGAGAAAGCACATCTCCTTAGAATCTCAACAGAAAAAAAAAAAATTCCAACATTAGAAGAGCAGTTCTGAATGGAAAATATTGAATTCAATGGAACCGGCATATCTCCTGAAGAAACAGATACTTAATTACAATGGGGAAAACTTCTTAAAAATTCAAAGATCATAAAGTACAGGGAGGTCATGTCTACTTCTGGACGGTTATTTTCTTGACACCTTAAAAGTTGGACACTTATGCAGTGCCTCCGAGTCCATAGCAATATAATTTACCTCCACCACCCCTTCTCAGAAAGAATTGCATCTTAGACTAAATAAACAGTGATCACTTTACCAGGTCATAACATTCCAGTTAAAGCAAACAAATCGACATTGAAAAAGAAAACCTAAAAGATATCTTCTTAGAAGTGGTTGCCTACTAAGAATTGTCTGCCTTTCATCACTGGTTCCACCTGGAGGCTTAGTCTTTCCCCTTCTGCTAGATTAATGCTCCAGGTTTAGGTTTACCATGGAGCTCTATATATGGCCCCATCGACCTCCAACTTACTTTATTGTTGTTCATAAATTCTTGCTTCCTGCATTTAGTTTTTTATGTTTATGTATTTTTCTGATCACAACCATTGAAACACATTATAAATTCATTTACTAAGAAAGTTTAAAGCAAAAGTACTTTTAAAATTTAATTCACTGGCCTTATCTACAATTGGAATATCTTGAATTAACATCGAGTTTTCTGTGACTCAGTGAACAACTGACATTTTATGTAATAATAGTTTTAGGGCTCAAAGAGCCCTTTTTTGGAGCATGTTCTTTATCTCGTTATATAAATAATCAAATTTACAAGTAATTGATAAGGCCTAAGTCACACCTATCCTTACACCAGCTTTCATTTTCTTTTCCAAATTATAGTGACTTCATGTCTAAGTAGGACTATGCATGCTTCTATCACTCATCAAAACTCATTACTGAAGGACCCTGCCAGGTGGTCCCAGCAATGGGGTGACACTCACCTCGGTAGCGGTTGAGCCTGTCTATCAGTCCAGTGATGGGCCATGCAGGGAGTTCTGGCTGCAGGGGCTGAGGCATGTGCAGCTGCACCTGTTCGCTCCTGTTGGGAGGAAGATACATTTAATCTTTCTGGTGGCCGAGACTTCTCAAACATAGTATTTGAGAAAAGTCTTCATCTCACTGACCAATCTTCATCAAAATCCCTTTTTCCACAATCGTGAGATAGGATTGTGCCATTTTTAGGGAATCTCCCTCACTTTGCCTGTTTCCACCCCCATTTCTCAGAGATACTTTCCTCTCTTATTTAATGCCTGGTAATATCTAGTTCTTGCACTACCACTAATTATTGATTTTAAAATCTAAAATTATAAATGACTACTCTTCTAGAAATGTCTGCATTGAGTCCGACAACACATACCTCCCTCAACCACAAAAGCGAAAAAAGCTAACTTCTGATCAAGGGAACAGGTAACCATATTCGGCAAAACATAAATAGAAGTACACGCAAACAATTGGGAGTAATCTGAGACATTCCCTCTTCACTTTGTTAGAAGTAGCTGGATCTCTTTCACAGCCCTCAAGAGCCCCAGTTAGCATTAAACACCAAACTCACCTTCTCAGTTTGTCTCCTAATTCCTGTCAAGGAAGAAAAGAGAAGTTTAGATTTCTTCAGAAATAGGGTATTCTGCCAACCAGTCCCGGGGTTAGGGAAGTTCAAAAAAGTATTAATCATTACTACCCACACACTGTCTTGTAAATTTATTTTCTTACTCCTTAAAGATAGTCCCAGCATAATATATTGTCAGAATCTAAATTCTTGATGAATTCAGAACCGTGACGGTGAAGAGAGAAAGAGAGGACAAAGGTAGTGCTGCCACCCTCGGCTCTCTGCAAAGTTGTCTAATCCTGAGGCTTATAATATGCCCCAAATTAATAGCAAATGAAACCAAGGACATCCCAACAGAAGAAGGAATTACCTAGTTTTCACCAAATGTCTCCATTGGCTCAATTGTGCACCAAAATTGAATGTGCATGAAAAAGTTGTTCCCTTCTGGTGTTTAGGGAAACAAATGGCATAAGTTGACTTAGGATGGAAAACATTCCCTTGGGAATATCCATAATCACACTTCCATTAAGCTTATTTGTCATGGTTTGATCAGGAGTTGCAGTTTGTCTATATCAATTTCATATGAGACAGACCCACCCTCCCAACCATAGACGTGGGAGATGAAGAAATATATTGTGGTACCAAATAATGAAAATCCAGGGGATCCCAATAACAAAATATTTCCAGATGCATGCTCAATTCCTACCTGCAGCAGCTCTACATCAGGTTTATGGCACACGTCCATGAGCTCCCCATACATCGCTCTTAGGCTCATCATCTTTGCAATCATTTCAGCTCGACGTTTCTCGAGTTGCTTAAACATTTTGAGGCCTTCCTCTTTAAGACTCTTTAAATGTTGTTTTCCTTCCTCGTGGAAAGCCTGACGCAGTGTCTGATAAGCAGCCCTGGTGATGTCTTCATATCGATACACATAATACTGCAGAGAGATGGATTTCCTAGATCACATACTCAGGCCAACCTAGCCTCCTCCACTTAAAAAATCTAGTGCGCTGCTTCATGTTCTCTACCAGTAAGCTACCTACATTTTAAACTCGGGTCCTCCCACTTGTCAGAAACCACAAACTCATTTCTCAGAGGTACTTGCCTCTTCTTTCATTTTCCATTATTTTTAACTATCCCAAAAACCAATCCTGTCCTTCTCTCAAACCACTTTTACCCACTTTATGAGTTCCTGAAACAACAACTAAAGAAAAGAGCCTCACTGATCATTTCTTTCACACTCATCCTCTCAAATCTGAAAGACTGCATGCAAGCAATTGAAATTTATAATTGATTAATCATTGTATGAACTATTCTGACCTCTGTGTTAGTAAATTCATCTCCAGTGTCAAACCTCCTTACTCCGCAGCCTGGCCTCACCCTCCCAGCAGCAGTGTTGCATTTACTCTCAGGATCAGAAGCCATCAGAAAAGATCTTCCTGAAATTCTCACCACTTGCCCTCAAATTGATGTCCATCTGCACGGCCTTTTTCTCTGCCCTCTTTTTCTCTCTGGAATGGGCTTCCTGGGGCCATTGACTCCCAGGTTGTTTTGAAGGGCACTAATCTTCATTCCACTGCATATTCTCTCCTAATAGTTATGGATTCACCCTCTCACTCTCGAATTTCAGTCTTTTTCTTTATTTTTCTCAATTTTTTTAACATGTTATATTTTCTGCTACTTAAAGCAATACCCTTCTCTGGCACCTGCACTATCACTTTTTACCATCACAGGCACAGTTCTTTAATTGCTGTTTACAGTTTCTTTTTGTCCCCCTGGGCTCATTGTCCTAATCACATAGAAATATCTATAGTTCTCGATGATCTGTTCTTTAGTTTCTAGAATGTATGGCACCCAGAATGTCTGCTTGAAATACCTGTGGATTTTTAACATTTACTTGTCTTTCAGATCTAGATTGATTTTAAATCTAAGATATTTTGCCTGATACCCTGAATAATGGTTACTAAATTGTCCAGATCACTCTACATGCCTCCCTGAGACATGATGCACATTACAATGGTCCTTTTGTGCAGCAACTGATACATAGACTCTAAAAATCCTAAGAGGCATGTTCCTTAGGTTGAAAACTGGAATGGATTAAGTTTCCTGTTGTTCGACCCATTCGCAAAACATTATGGCACATGATAATTTCAGCTTAAGTTATAGCACATCTATGTCAACCTGATTCAGAAGAAATATGGTTTCAGACTTACCATCCAATGGTCAGATATCCTGCCTTCTTTATAGAAATTTCTTTGGATTTCTTGGATCTTCTCCCATAATGATGTCATTTGGTTTGACAGCTTCTCCTGAAAAATAAATTTTACCATCAGAGAAGCAAATAGATTTAGGTTGCAGACCCCAAATGATGAATGTTAGATAAAAAATACTTTAGGAAGCATGGAAGGTTCGTCACATTGACCTATTTGCCCACACTAATGATCAATTTTAGGAGATTTCAGGTGGTAAATCCGCACAATATAATGTTGTCATTTGTCTATGAAAACTCATCAGAATTTTATTTAGCATGGCTGCTTTTCAGATAGTGCAGCATCTTGCATCAGAATTTGGAATTAGTGATGCCTGTACTGCTAATTAATTACAATGTACTTTGTCATGCTTCTTTGTCCAGTGTCAGTAAATATTTGTACCATAGAAAATCCTATTTTCTTCACAGCTTGGTCATTTTAACTGGCATTCAGTAAAGAGAGGATTTAATCATCATCATGATCCTCAAACCCTTAGCATCTCTAAACTTAACTATTCTATTCCCCAGCTTTCAAAGTGCATCACTCACCCGGTACTCCTCAGCTGCCTCTTCAACGGAGCAGTGTTTGTGAGCCTCGTGCTCCTGAGAGCTAGAACAGTGCGAACAGAGCAGGCGCCTGTCGTCTTCACAGAAGATCCGCTTTGTCTCCTTGTGTGGCCCACATATATTTTCCCCAGAGCTGAGGAATTGCCGGAGACTGGCTTTTCTGGCCATGGACACCAGATTCTTCAGAATAAAATTGATCCTGAAGTTTGTCTGCTGTGATGTTTGCCTGCATAGAGGGCATTGAGCAGGGCTCTCAGTTTTCTCCCAGGAAACACAGAGACACGACCAACAGAAGCTGTGCCCACAGACCATGGTGACTGGGTCCATAAGGTAGTTCAGGCAGATGAGACAGGTGAGTTCTTTCTGGAAGGCTTGTGAGATGTCCGAATCCATTTTTCTGAGGGAAGAAAATCAGGAGTTTATTTCTCTGCCCTGGAGACACAAAGGTCTAAGCAAAATTTGACTCAGATTGTGACTCAGTAACACTGTGCCTAGAGCAGAACAGGCTTGATAGTATCTGTGACACAAATGGAAGCCAAGACGAGGAGAGCCCTGAAGATCTGTAGAGAACTTTATGGCTTTCTCACCTACACTACCCACCTCCTGCTCCCTTTTCTCCTGCATAAATAGGAACCTCCGCTTTGTTGAGATCTTAATTTTTCCAAATAGCTTGAGTTTTAGGAGACTGACCCAATTTACAGCTTCAGGCGGTGGGTTTAGAATATACTAAAAATTCATCGTATTGCTCAATGCCACTTGCCGATTTGGCATAGCATAGTTGAAAAGCTTCTATTTTTATCATTTCATGTAAATGTCAGGCATTTTCCTTTGGATGTCCTTTTTTACCTCCTGTTAGAATCCACATCCCAAAACACTTTATTTACTATGGATACATTAAGAGTTAATAAAGAAGGAACTTACCATTCACAAACTGGTTCAAATTCTAACAAGAATCTACTTACATGATTAAACCAACGTGTTGAATTTGCCCTCCTCTCTTTATTAGCTATACCACTCTAATCAAAGAAACTTAAAATTAAAGACAGTGGCTGTATCTTCCAAGTCTTTAAATAACTATCAAGCAAGCACCTCTTTACATTGTTATTAGATATAATTTGGATATAATTATCATAATCAGCACCAAAAAAACAAATGATGCTTTTAAAATTTATTGCCATGTCTATGCAAGTGTAATACAAATGTCCCTCAAATTACTTATATTTCTGTACGGTCCCCTTTCTAGCTACAAGATCATTTCTAAGCTTCTTTAATTAAAATGAGAAAGAGATAATATTTCCTTCTCTTTAAAACAGTACTTTTCTCAAGTCTTTGAATGCTTATCTAGTTATATATTCTAGAAAGTCATCTCTCTTGTGTATACAGGCATGTACCACTTTTAGAGTAGACTCTAATGTGTGCCACACATAGAATTAAATATTCCTTAAAAGTGGTCTTAAATCTACAGCAAGTACAAAATTATAAGACATCTGGCCACTACTTTCTGAGTCCTACTAATACATAGAAATAACTAAGGGATACATAAAATAAGAGAACTACAATTAATCATCATATCAATTCCAACACTCACATCAAACCAAATTGCCAAAATAGGAATGGAATCATTTTCACTAAGTTAGCAAACAACATCTTCTATTTTTTTCTTTCTTTTTTTGCTGACAAAATCTTTAATAGAAACAAAGTTTGGACAGAAATTAAAATAAGGAAATATTATTGTTTTCTTTTAGGAAAGTTATAGGAACTCTTCCATGGTCAATTGTTTACTCACCTAAGGAGCATATCCATGGTCACAGCAGTGTTTGCTATAGAAGTGACAACGAGAAGTCAGCTCAGGGATCAAGCCTTCTAGTACAGCAGTAGCTTTCAGAAATCTCCCAGCCAGGAGAGTTCCAAACACACTCTGTTCTGGATGAGAATGAGCTTGGCTCCCTCAGTCTCCTTATATTGAGTCTCTAAAGACCACACCCATTTCTTCTAAGTGATTACATTTCAGAGGTCTTCAAAGGTGCTAATGATTAGATTTAGTGAATGATTAGATTTCTTCAAGCAGAAGAAAAGATTAAGTCAACACCTTTGTTAATGTCCCTAAAAATCCTCTTCGAACATAATCTAATCGAGAGCCACTGATTTGACAATGAATCGACTTTCATATGCCACCTTTATATCTGAATTTCTGTACATCATGCATTTTTAGTTTTAACTTGCAAAAGATAGAAAACACTATTTATTAGTACTGATTTTAGAAAATGTCTGAACACTTGGGAATATATTACCTGAGGCTGGTTTAACTATGCTCTGTCATGTACACATGCTTCATATAATTTATTGGTATATTTTCGTACTTTAAAATAAAACTTTAATGTAAGAACACCTCTGGCCACCACTACAGAATGGAGATCCTCCTGCCCCTCATGCCACAGATCAAACCCCCAAAAGGCTCCTCAGCAACAGCAGGACAGGAAATTCTCCAATGGTGCTCCCCAACCTAGCTCAGGGGGAACAGTAGAGAAAAAATGCAAAACCCAGCTCAGGAAACCCCAGGCCAAGGAAGAGGAGTTGTACTCATATAAATTTGAATTTATATCTACTTATGTCTCAATTCATCTTATTCGGGAAGGGGGAGGCATTATTTCACCTTGTACCCTTGAGAATACCTGCTTCCTAGTTACCACAGCTTCCAAATATCCCTCAGGCAGGCATGGAAAATCAGTGGAACCCTGGGTTCTGAAGAATCAGCTCAGACCTCAGCAAAGGCTCGGCTCTGCAGAGAACTTTGGGCCCAGCAACAGTCTGAGTTTTGTGAGAGATAGAGCAATGCTCTGAAGGGTTGGCTGAAGAAACTACCAGGAGGAGAGAAAGGAAAGAGGGAGCCCCAGGTTCCAGGAAGTCCCACTTTTTGCACATGGGGAGCTGGTTGAATCCCCCGGGAAGTCACCACTCCTTGCTTGACACTTTTGCAATCAGGAATTTTCCTGGGTTGAACCAATTAGGGATCAGGTAGGAGGTGGCTTTTGATTCTGGGGGCAGAAGCCAGGGAAGCAGCAGGAGGAATGTCCCATGAGAAGGTGACCCAGCTGAGCAGGTGCCTCGGTTCAAGGGCAGAGTGTGCCTAGAGTGGGTTGTGACCTTTTAGAAGCTGCAAATCCCCCAAACCTCCTGACCCTGCAACATCAGTGCATGGAGCAAGTCAGATGCGGGGAGAGGTGGGCTAAGGGAATTCTGGAGGGTGAAGTGAGAGACTAGTACAGGATCCTGGTGGGGGTGGGGGTGGCACTTTTCCTGTCAAGGTCACTGGACAGAACATTCTCTCCTCTTCACTTCAGAAACAAGCAATGGAGGATGAAAGAGTTGCCCGTGTCCTGATGCCAATAGTAGAGCACTTCTCTGGTCTCCAGAAGTTCCCAATCAAATCTCATAGGCAGAGAAGTTTACACAACTGCCGCTTCCTGAGCTTCTCCTGTCAGGGACTGCCATACACCCTGCCTGAAACAGAGGCTGCCTAGCTTTTCCCCGCTGGTTTACTTTGCCCTGGTGAACCACGCCAGCACCATAAACAAGGGCCAACCATTCTGTCAACCCAGCCTTCCATGTCGCTACGAAAGTATATACTATTTGTCGAAGTGGAAGAATCAAAATGTTGATTGACAGTCTGTATATATTTTAAATATTTGGCATGTGGTATGCAGAGCTCAGTAGGTACTCTTTCCTTGACTGCACAAATATTAGAAGCTGGCTCTAATATCGCGGCGCAAGTTAACGATCAAAATAATGAGCTAGGTGCACCCCGCACAAGTCCATAGGTGAAGCTTTCCATTAACACCCACCTCCCAGCCCAGTGCCTTCTTTGAAAATCACTTTGGTCTCTTTTTACTATTTAGTCATAACTCTTACTGTAGAAAACAGAAACCCACGATAATAGAGGAAAGTGACAAAGAAAGAACATTTTTAAATGAAGATTTCATATCTGGACTCTCTGCCATAGTGTGACGTTGAAACCCTTCCCTGAAGCATTTTTCACCAAACAATTCAGCTGTGGCAATGCAGAGATTTTGGAAGGGGTGGGCGTTACTACCTGGTTTCTAAATCTTTCATAAAGTATGTGTACATATTTCAAATAGGTGATGTTAGTAAGTTTCTACAATTGTGATATGTAAAAATAACCTTTAATTCCAAAAGCACAATTACTCTCTCCTAGCACTGACAATGGTTAAAACACAGCCAAAAAAAAAATTTGGTTTTATTTCTTAACCAATTTTTCTAGAACTATCTTTTCCTTAGTGAAGTATAGAAATATAATGTATTAGAAACTCATATATTATTCAAAACTGTTCATAAATATTTTAGGACTAATGTGGTTCAAGTGATTTCATTTTATGTTTTTGTTTTTCCCCCCATATTTCACAGCATGTCAGTGAGTAGCCTGTGGCACCTATATAATCAGAAACACATTTAATAAAATTTAAATGTGATTGTGTGTCCAGTTTGTTTAGAGAAAAAGGGGATGGCTGATCCTCACACTGTTCAAAGCCCTTTGGGCTAGCCACAAAGACTGCATAGAACAGTAAGGACCGTCACCTTTCCCAAGAACAATCTGCACAAGAACATCTGGACATGGCTCTAGAAGGTATATCAGGTATAGAAGTTATATCTAGAAGATATATCAGGGTGAGGGGAAATGTGTAGCTTCAAGTTTCATTTCTCTCTGAACTTTTGCTAGAAGTGACTGCTACTATCCACAGGAAAATGAGGTGGCCTACTTGACACCGGTGTTCTCATCAGTCACTGATCTGGTATCTTTTCCCATAAATCTCGGAGCTTGAGACCTGAAACCAAGCTCTGGTAAAGACTCTGGGAAAACTGTGAGTGTGAAGGGTGTGAAGGGCGATGGGGACCAGATGGGGGTGGGGAGGAGCCAGGGTGGACAGTATCAGAATACTTTGGCTTATAAATCTCTATAAATCTCAGGTCTTCTCGTCTCCAGCTTGTGCTACTCAACAAAAAGACAGTTCATATTTGGGAAGCCAATCCTTAAGGAACGTCCCATCTTGGCATAGAGCATGTAGGAGCAGGCCAGGCAGAGGCCTGCATCCCGCCCTGTGACGCAGAGAAAAAGGACGTCCTTTCCCAGGACATCCCTTTTTTCACAGATTAATACTGAAGAAATTATTCAGATGATTCTAAGCTCCACAAACAAAGAAGAACTTGTTTGTTCCTTTTTCAACCTAATTAGATGTTAATACCTAATTAGATGATGCTTGGCTGGCAGGGATTAGGAGCCTCCAGCTTCTAGACTTTTCACTACGTGACCCTCCCACAACCATAGCTTTTCCAGAGCTTTTAGCAAAGCTTGGTGACAAGGGAGAAGCCTGGTAAGGCCCCCTTGCCTGCTGGCTGCTCAAGACTTCAAGAGGACCAGCGGCTTTCCCAGGTTGATGGAGAGACACGTGAGATTGGCAACTGGCCTTCATGGACTGGGACACCTGTTCACTTTTGCTCCCTTCTATCCAAGGGCGAAGGTGGGGAATGTATCCATAGACAGAAGACCAAAGTCTCCAACCCTGCCGAGCCAGGCTGGGGCAACAAGAGTGTCCTTTCTAGAAGCTTCAGCGTGGCTATAGCGATTCCTAGGATAGCACCAGCAGGACAGTAAACCATGCAAGCAGCCATTTCAAGGCAATACTAGTGCTACTAAAATGTTAGCCATGGAAATGAGTTCCATGCAGGGATCAGCCAAGCATCCATCACCTCATGTTGGTGTGTGTGAGAATGAGAAGGAGCTGTGCAGAACTGTCTACAGAGCAGACCCTTAACCCTGGGGCTCTGCTTTACCAAGGAGCCATATCTCGGGAGAGCCAGGTTCTTCTGAGCAGAGGAGGAGCTTGGAGGGAAAACATGGCATGCCCTATTCAAAATGTACACTTCATTCAGCATGGCTGCCCCTAAGGGCATGGCGACAAGTCCATGTCCCCCAAAATAGACCTCTCTCCTTTTCTTCCTCTGCCCACCTCTTTGGGGAGCATCTCCAAAGATTGGATTAAGAAGTGATGGTGCACATCTACAATGAAATATTACTCAGCCATAAAAGAAAAATGAAATCCTATCACTTGCCACAACACGGATGGACCTAGAGGATATTTTGCTAAGTGAAATATGTCAGACCAAGACAAATACCCTGTGATTTCACTTATATGTGGAATCTAAGGAACAAAATAAACAAAGAAACAAAATAAAAACAGGCTTATAGATGTAGAGAACAAACTGGTGGTTGCCAGGTGGGAGGGTGTTGGGAGTCTGTTTGGAAAAAGTAAAGGGATGAAGAAGTACAAATTAGTGGTTATAGAACAGCCATGGGGATATGGAGTCAGCCTAGGGAAGAGAGTCAATAATATTGTAATAACTATGTACAGTGCCAGGTGGGTACTGGACTAATCAGGGAGATCACTCTGTAAATTGTATAAATGTCTAACCATTGTGCTGGACACCTGAAACTAATATAGGATAAAACTAAATTTAATTGAAAAGTAAAGAAAAGAGAAAAAAAAAAGCCAAATGGGAACTCTTAAATTGTTACTGTGCTGGGACAACTCTAGCTAGAAGGTAAAGGAAGTGATCCTGAGTAAAGGCTACAGCCAGGTCTCAGAGGAACTGTGTGATGACAACGATGACCCCAGGGGCCAGGTTGTATATTGCACTATGTTACATAAGATGTCACCACTGGGGAAAGTTGAGAGAAGGATCTCCCTTTACTGGCTTTGGAACGTCCTATGAATCTATAATAATTTCAAAATAAAAACAAGACAAATAAATAAAAAACAAATAAATAAATACGGCAATTTCTCATCTTTATTCTGAAATCACCATTTGTTTCAGATTTTAGGGCCTGGTTACTTACGTTCTTATGACAAGTGTTCACTACCTTGTCATAAGAATGGGTGTGATTGGTTGTCCAATTATGATCAGATCACACATTAAATCATAGAGTTTCAGGTTTTGTAAAATTTTCATTTAGAAAAGTATTAATGATATATTTTCACCCAATTCATCAGTAAAATACAGTGATTCTTTTTTCTTACACAGTGAATGCTAGTCGTTAATATACATAATGACAAGAAATTGTTCAATGAATTCACAGATTGAGAAATAATTAACTGTATAGATTTAGTTGCATACAGAGAAAAAAGTAATATACAGAGAAATGAAAGAGTTATATAATGTGATAATTGTGTACTTAGAAATACTTTTAAAAACTGCTTTTTATTTGACGTGCAACACATTTTGAATTGTTGGTTCTAGAAATGTCTGGTGACTCAGGAATAGTAGAAAGGGTTGGGGATGGTATTTCAATAAGAATGGAAACACTTTTGATCCACCACATTAGATTTTTTCCTGTTCACCCTGAAATTTTTACTATCAACTCTACTTGGGTGGGCAAATCGTTTTCTCCTATATAACTTGTATTCATAAACATGTACTCTTAAGCGCCATTCTCGTGCAGACAAACATACACTTGTCTCTTTGACAGCAGCGGTTGGACCTGTAGTGTGAAGAGTGTGTTCACACGGAAAGTTCTGTAATGACCCATCACCACGGTAACATGATGATTTCCATCTTGCCTTCTGTTGCAACGGTCATTCTGTGAGCTGGGACGGAACAGGTGAGTAGTTACTTGATTCTCACACCTCAGACCAAGAAATGGGAAATTGTTGAGGAGGTATGTTCATATCAATCTTCTGAATCCTCTTTCTTCGAGTGGGCCAGTTAACTTTGAAAATATTTTCCTCATCTTTTAAAATTATTTCTGCCACTCCCAATATGAATACAGTGTTATAAATGTATTTATAGTCTTACAATATTACTTAATTTCTATTTGAGATTCTTCTTTTCAGTGGGCTACCTTAACTATTTTTCTAAATTTAGAAAACTGTAATATTTCTTGGTGCCAATTTCATCCACACTTTTCCAGAGAACAGATCCAGAGGGAACACACCCACATTTCTTTCACTGGGTCAGCAGAATTATTTCTCGAAGTCACAAAGGTTGAGATACTGTGGCAACCTAACACTGCCTGGCCATTTCCTGCTCTAACAAGTTCATTCCTAACTGACCCTCCCCTCACCCCTCCCCCCAACCCTCCCCTGCTGCCTTCCCAGGACTCTTGGCTAACGTCAGTTTTCTCATAGCTTGCCAACCAATCAATGTTCTCCTTCCTTATATCTGTAGTTGTGTAAGAATGCAAAAGTACAACACTCTATAAAACTGCCCACTATGTTACAAGCAGGGCTGAGCCTTTGGATAAGAATCCGCTGAGCCAGTGCCAGCATCAATAAATATTTATTTACTGCTTATAGCCTCAGTGTCCCATCTCTCTGTTCAAGAATCCTGCAACATTTCTAGAGGCTTATCTGGGATCTGGAGATGATGATTTTTCACCTCCCTTGTCTTCGGGTTCTGGTCCCCGGGATGCTATAAGAAGCAGACTTCACCTGATCACCAAAGGACCTATTGTTTTTAGGGAGGACAACTCTTCCAGTGGACTGGGGTGGCGACTCTGAGAGCACGATGGAACCCAGAGAGGTGCAGGAACCAGCCCAGGAGCACCACCTGACTGAGTGGTAAGGACCCGGGTCCCAGGAAGAGCCTGTCTGTTAGAGACAGAAGGGGAGTCTGATCAACTCCCGAGATCACCCGATAACATTTGTTAGAGGAAACTGTGACCTCTCAGGTACATAGGGTGGAAAGTGGAGTGTGTTTGGTGTGTGATTGCGTGTGATTAAGATGTGGCCTGACTACGAAGCGAGAGTTGAGCCTCTACCTGCGGTTCTGTGACAAACCTCATATGGCTTAGGGTGGTGTCACTGGATCTCCATGGGGAGAGCTACTCCAGTGATCTGAGTCAGGGGTTTATTCTGACCCACCAATTGCTAAGAGGCACCTGAAAGATCCCCGCAAAAGGGGAGGCCGGAGACATGCCAAACAAATCTGAGTGCATGTGCGGCCACGAGTAGAAGGATGGGTGGACAACAGAGTAAACAGACACCTTTAGGTTGTATGCTTAAGAATTTCAAAAGAGTTATTCAGGAAATTATGGAGTTAAACTCAAGAAACTCCACACCTTTTGTGAGATCCACTGGCCCTCTTTTGGCGTTGGGTGGCCAGCAGAAGGGGCTCTCGATAGGGAAGTCATTGCAAAGGTCTTTCAAATCATTACCTGGCCACCCAGACCAATTAATTCCCTTATATCGATTCTTGGGAGACAATAGTTTGCACCCAAACCCCTTGGTTGAGAGTCTGCCTAGAGGAGAAATGTAGGGTCTGCCTAGCTCGAGCCTTGACATCTCCCAAGGTCAGTTGAAGGAAAAGAAACCTATGTTGCCAGCAGATCCAGAAGTCAGCCAATCTTTGCCTTCCAATGGGAAAGCCCTGAAAGCAGAAACAAAGGCCAGTTAACATGGACATGGTTGCCCCAGGGGTTCAAGAACTCCCTGACCATCTATGGGACCGCTCTAGCCTCGGATTTAAAGGCCTTCCCAGCAGACCAACACAGCTGTACGTTACTCCAGTATGTAGATGACCTCCTCGTAGCAGGAAGGACCTATGAGAAATGCATAGAAGGAGCACATGTACTCCTCATTCTTCTCTGGGAAGCGGGTTACAAGGTCTCTAAAAGGAAGGCTCAACTCTGCTGAGAAAGAGTCAAATACCTCGGCTTCCACCTGTCTCAGGGACAGCGCCAACTCGGCCCAGAAAGGAAACAAAACGTTTACTCGATTCCTGTCCCTACCACCCGGTGACAAGTCCACAAATTCCTTGGAGTAGCTGGCTTCTACAGAATCTGGATATCTAATTTCTCCATCCTACCCAAACCCTTCTATGAAGCCACAAAGCGGGGAGAACAGGAGCCCCTGCTCTGGGAATCTACACAACAGAATGCCTTTGAAGAAATCAAACAGGCAGTCACTAACACCCCCGGACTAGGACTCCCGGACTTAACCAAATCTTTATTTCTGTACGTACATGAGAGCACAGGTGTCGCAGTGGGAGCCTTAAGCCAACTGCTAGGATCTTGGAACTGTCCCATGGCTTATCTCTCCAAACAGCAGGAGTGTGTGCTAACATATACTCTGACTCTAATTATGCCTTCACCACACTCCATGTACCTGGAGCCCTGTACAAAAAGAAGGGTCTAATCAATTCAGGGGGAAAAGACATAAAATATGGAAAGAAAATTCTAGAACTCTTAGATGCTGTGTGGGCCCCCAAGAAAGTAGCAGTCATGCACTACAGAGGACATCAAAAAGAGGATGCCATAATGGCCCGGGGCAACCGCAGGGCAGACCATGTTGCCAAACCGGCAGCGGCCAAGGAGACGGCCAGCCCTATGGCTCTAACTGCTTCCCTGTTTCCCAGTCCTTTAGCGAAATGAAACAGCAAGTACTCGCTTCAAGAAGAAGCCTGATTTAAGACTGAAGAGGGGAGCTTCCTCCCCGGTGGATGATAGAAGTTCAAGAAAGGAAGAATTGCAGTCCCAGGGACCCTATACCCAGCTTTTATCAAGCAGTTTCACCAAAGGATTCACCTTGGTCACACTGCCCTAGAAACCATTGTGGGCTGGCATTTCTACATCCTCCAGCTCTCTAGCATCTCCTGAGCGGTATGTGATCGGTGTAAAGTCTGTGCCTACAACAACCCTAGGCAAGGGCTGTGTGCCCCACCGGGGGTCCAAAGTGTCCATGGCACCCCCTAAGGAACTTGAACTATACTTCACTGAAATGCCTCGATCACAGAGCCTCAAGTATCTCTTGGTCTTTGTATGCACCTATTCCAGTTGGGTAGAGGCTTACCTCACCCGGACTGAGAAGGCCCAAGAAGTAGCCAGACTGCTCCTCCAAGAAATTGTTCCACGATTTGGCCTTCCAATTACCATTTGCTCAGATAATGGGCCGGCCTTTGTAGCAGAAATAGTGTAGCTACCAGCCAAGAATTTAAATATAAATGGAAATTGCATACTGCCTATCAATCACAGAGTTCAGGACAGGTGGAATGCATGAACAGGACCCTTAAGACTCATTTGGGAAAACTATGTCAGGAGACACATCTGCACTGAGACGAAGTCTTCCCCATGTCATTATTAAGAATCAGGTCGGCCCCAACCAAGAAGACTGGATTCTCTCACTATAAGATCCTGCATGGGCAGCCACAACCTCTCATACGAGAAGACCTCAAGGAAATAGGTGAAATGACTCTGAGACAACAGCTTCAGGCACTAGGGACCACCTTCCAGACTCTTAACCAATGGATTAGGAAAAGGCTCCCTGTAAGTTTAACCACTGAAGTTCATCCCTTTATCCCTTTAAGCCAGGAGACTCTGTCTGGGTAAAAGAGTAGAACATTCTGCCCTTAAAACTCCTGTGGAGAGGCCCTTTTACTGTCCTTTTGTCTACCCCCACTGTACTTAAGGTTGCTGAAATAAAGCCCTGGATACATCACAGCAGACTTAAACCCGCAGCTGCAGAGTGGGCGTAAGTTCCAGACTCCTCCGAGCCCCTTAAGGCAATCTTCTGTAAGAAAACACCAACTGCGCCAACACACCAAGAGTAAGACGTCAGCCCTGTTTTGGTCACACCGGAAGCTGACCACTCTACATGCGGCAGAAGCCTGAGAATGATGTCTCGTCAGGATGGGACCCTAGTATCCTCTTTGGAGGCTGGTTCTCCACTTTCGGTGGCTTTAAGGTCTTAGTTGGGATAGTACTCCTCCTCTTTGGGACCTGCCTCCTCCTCCCGTGCCTATTGCCTCTTGTTTTCCGGTCAATCTCCTCCTTCATAGAGGCTATAGTAAAAAGAAAAATTGCAGCAAAAGTCCTCATGCTATGGAAGTACCAGCCCCTCAACCAAGAATTAGAAGGAAATGATGCTCTCTAACCCAGTCCTGGGTCCGAGCAACAAAGGGGAGAATGTGACAGCCTGACCCTGCCTGGCCATTTCTTGCTCTAACAAGTTCATTCCGTACTGCCCCCGTCTTCTAAGGACTCTCGGCTGACATCAGTTTTCTCATAGCTTGCCAACCAATCAATGTTCTCCTTCCTTATATCTGTAGCTGTGTAGGAATGCGAAAGTACAACACTCTATAAAACTGCCCGCTATGTTACAATCAGGGTTCAGTCTTTGCATAAGAATCCACTGAGCTGGTGCCAGTATCAATAAAGACTGCTTCCTGCTTATAGCCTCAGTGTCCCATCTCTCTGTTCAAGAATCCCACAACGATACCACTGCAGCAAATAGACAGGACAGGAATGGGGGACTACAGGTCAACTCTTCAGAATGCAGATGACAGAATACAAAGTCAAACATTAGCAGTCTAAATCAAAAAATTTTTAGAAAGGAAAGGAACGGGAATTTCATGGGGGAAGGTCCATGGATTGATGTGGACAAATCATTGCATGTTTTGGTGCTGCCAGGGAGAGCGGTGAGGAGGGACAAAGCCTTGGAGTAGGTGGAATGAACACTGGGTGACATGGATTAGAGGATCTGTGAGGGTCCTGGGGTGGGGTCACAGGCTGTGGCTAAGGAAGGGCCAATCTCAGGAGACATGGGACTCTGTCCCCTGCCACTGCAGAGTCTAGGGCAGGATGAGGCAGTTGTAGAGACTAAATTTTATGAAGGAAGGACATGGACAGGGAAGGGACACACTCAGAGCCAGGGCATCCACTGCCCATTCTCAGCCAAGCTTTATACCAGGCTACTCGGGCGGCTACTTAGATCTATAGTCAGCGGACAGTGGAAGTTTCAGCCTTAATTAATTGAGTCCCCAAAGCACCAGTGCAGATGACTGCTCTCCCATTTTATTGGCATTAACTGCCCATCCAGGTTGGTCAATGACAAGGAAGCTAATTTTCAGCAAAGCTGTCATGTGACAGTTGGTCTAGAATGTTCTGAGCTGGCTTAGGAGTCACACAGAACACTGGCTACTCAGAGTGGTCACCTGTTCATGAAGAAAGCTCAGTACCAGACACCTGACAGTGTGAAGACATTGAGGGAGGCTGGGCACAAGTTGGGACTTCCCTTAGTCCTTCTGAGGGACTTCATGTGGAGGAAACTGTTGTATTCTGTGTCGGGGACTAAAAGGTAGTAGCCGAAAGATGCATAATGGATTCGGACTCCTGGAGGCTCAGTCTCCTCCTCCAGGGCATCACCTCTCTCCCACAAAAACCTCAGGGAAGGAGGATTTGAGAAAGATGGTGAGGGTACCTCTTGGTCCAGGAGTCCAGGACATGAATTCAAGTGGCAAAGGGTTTAGGATGTCTGTGCCCAGGATGCCAGCCACATACTTGTCCCAGACCCACCACTTTTGAGTGCTGTGACTCTGGGCAAGTCGCTGACCTCTTTAAGTTTCTATGCCCCGCACTGTACAGTATGGGTCACAGCCCCTGCTTTGCCTCCCCTGATGTAGGTTTGTTGTGGGGTCCCCGAAGATGATAATAGATACTCTCCATGAGCTGGAAAGCATCATCTCAATGGAAAGGATGAACAGGAACTTTAAATCCTGTGGAGCCGCCCACAGTGCCCTCTGGATTTAAGCACTGCTGAATGTCTAGCTTATACCAGGAGTTGTTCAATGACTGGACACTTAAGAGAGCCATTACATAGCACTGGTCATCTAGTTTTCTGAAGGCTTTATCTGTATTTAATCATTTGTAGCCTCATCACATACCACTAAGAAGTAGGTCATCATAACATTTACATATCTCAGAAGAGGGGACCAAGGCCTGAGCGGTCTAGATAACTTTCCCAGGTATGTGCAGCTTAGAATTGGAAACCAGACCACCAGGCACAGCCCCTGAGCTTTGTGGCATTTTGTAATGTTTCACTAAATAAAGACATTTATCCACAAAGTATGTCATAAGGTGTTTGGTGTACACTGAAATGCAAGATCTTCCTCAGACCAGCTTAGTTTCAGGAGGGTCTTCCGGGCAGCTGTGAAGAAATTATTCCCAATTTCCCTGTGGTCGTCTGCCAGCAAGCTGTCCACAGCTGTCTCTTTTGGCACTTCTTTCCCAGGATGTTGAGGCAAGAGTGTGGGAGGATAGAAGTGGTTTAAGGAGTCTACACCTGGCCACACTGTAGGGCACATCTTTCAGTGGGACCCAAGGAAGGTACTGTGGAAATACGCTCAGTACGTCAACTCAAGAATAATTATTCAGTGTCCCATTTTTAAGAGAACATTATAAGAATGTTAGGTCGTGTTTTTCTTTTATTTCATGGGTGCAGATTTAAACGTCTTCAATCGGTCACGCTTTAAGCATAGAATTAAGATTCACCGAAAACTCAAAATTTGGTTCATGTTGAATAGTAAACAACGTCTCTAGCTACTTCTCAGATATTAGCTGATTCTGGAACATTAGCTGAATAGCTCTCTCCCTTGAACAGTGTCTCAGATTCTAAAAATATACATGAGTTATACATGAGTTAGAACACATTCAGATTAACATAAACGTTGACCACATAATGCACCAAGGTCCCATATCCACCCTTCTAGTTTCCCCTATTAATAGCATCTTACATTCATGTGATACATTTGTTACAATTAGTGAAATACTATCAATATATTTTTATTACTTAAAAAGTGCACAGTTTACATTCAGATTCACTCTTTGTGCTGAGACAAACTATGAGTTTTAACAAGACCAAGATATTGTGTACCACCATTAGAGTATCATACAGCTATCTGCACGCTAGTGTTCATAGCAGTATTATTCACAGTAGCCAACAGATGAAAAGCAACCCAAAGTCTATTCGGGGAAGAGTAGATAAATAGAATGTGATGTCTATACATAGTAGAATGTTGTTCAGTCAGAAAAAGGAATTCAGTTTTGAAGTATGCTACAGCATGGATGGACCTTGAAAAACTATTGTGCTTAGTGACATCAGGCAGGCACAGAAAGGTAAATAATGTAAGATGCCACTTACATGAGGTTCCTGGAAAAGGCAAATACATCAAGAGAGAACGCAGAGATGAACATGGGTTGAAAGTAGATGAGGAAGGTGGGGTGATTTGTTCAAGAGAACAGATGTAAGTTGGATACGATGCAAAGTCTGGATATAGATCGTAGAATCGGGTCCACAGCATTATGAACACAACTAATGCTACTGACATATAGACCCACAGTTTATTAAAAACGTAACCATTGTGTATATTTAATCACAACACAGATGTTAGAAATCCATTGTTATAGCTGACGAAGTCAGTAGCAGCATCTATGAATGCTTGTGCTGAAATGGTCTTGTTACATTTCAAAAAGGAGTGGGACTTGGCCGGGCTTGAAAATGGGCAAGAAAGTCATGAAGCTCTTTAAAATGGACAAGAAAGTCATGAAGTTGTGACACTGAAATGTAATTGAAACATAGCCTACGTCTGATTGTTTTCTGTTTTGTAGATTATTTCAGATACGCTAGATTCCCTTTGGCTAGAATGGCAAAGGCTCTATTTCTCTTTCTTTCCTGCACCTCTCCTTGGCCTTCCTTCATCCCCCTGGGAGGATGGCCCAGCAGTAGCTCAGTTCATATTTGTTAAATGTCCTCATCCACACACTCTCGTCTCATGACCACATCAAGCAAAGCTCCCTAAGTAAGTCCTGAGCAGCGTCACCACTGACAGTTACTCCGTGTCCCCCTACCTCCCGCTGACATCATGGAAGAGGCTCCTAGTGAGAGGGCCTATGAGGAGGTCCCATCTATCCCCAAGGTAAAACTGCCTTCCTTGCTCTGAGATAGAAAAGTTGCTTTATCTCTTTTTCAGTAAAATTAAGATGTGAAAATGTGTGCATGTACATCCCAGAAGATAGAGACAATTTACTCGGTGTGGAGAATGTCGAGTGTGAGTCAGTTACCAACTGCTACCTGATTCAAGAGGTCATTCAGAAGTGACAGCATCAGTTGCATACTGTGTGGTAGCGAGCATTGTCCTCAGCAGAACAGTTTCCTCCTAGAAAAACAATTTTGCATTTGCCAGTCCAAAAGGACTTGGGAGACCTTCCATTATGAGCTTCAACCTTTCCCACAGCTGTTCTGTACATTTTCTCTTGGAGTCATAGACTCAATCACTATTTCTCATCTGGTGTCCTAAAATCATCGGGGAAACAGAAAGCCTGGGCAGAGCGTCCGGGGTGACGTGATTCTCACAGTGTTTTCTTTCCTCTAATGGCAGGTGGATGCAGAGACAATGGGAAAATGTACATATTACACACTCGTTCACTTGCTGAGGAAAAATCTCGATGCTGAAGAAGGTGGAGCTTTCTTTCTGTCTTAGATCTGGAAGCCCCCTAATCTGGGCTCCTGATGGGAATGAGGGCTGTGGGTGTAGAGAAAGTAAGTGATCGATCGTTTAGGACAGAACTCTGGCCAGTTGTCTATTCCCAGATGCAGTGACATTTAGGTGGTGAGGTTTTTGTGTTTCAGGTATGTGGGGTATTGGTATGTGTGTCTGTGTGGCATGATTGTAAACATGAGAATGTCTTAGAGTATGTGTTTCCTCAAGAGATTTATCTCTTACACAACACAAGTGTCCAACTTCTAAATTAATCTTGTCATAACTGCACTCTTTACATTATTAACTCATTCTTCCCTCACCCTGTGTATCAGAAATTTTAGTATTCTTACTCCCCAGATGAAGATGGTACAGAGATGAATGGCCCAAGCTCTTGACCTCCTATGTGGAGAGGCCAAATGTGAACCTAGTCACAGGTTCCTATGTTGATGCTCTGGACAATTGACCTGCACTCCCCACTCAGTTACAGGATCATTAGTCATGGAGCAGGGTAGATCCAGCTCCCATGGACATGCCTGCAGGTGGTGTCTATAGAGCTCCAAACACAGCTACACAGCTCTTCATGATTAGGTGTCCTCAGTGGTCACACAGCCTAGGGAACTATAGGTGCATTAAAAGCCATCTTTGGCGTAGTCATTTATGTAAAAGGCACTTGTAAGTTCCACAAGCTCCTGTTAGCTCACAGTTTCTAAGAGGTGTGAGGCCACAGTAGCACAGTTTAGGTCAACATCTGTCACTGCTTGGGGCGCTGCACGGCCTCTGTCACAAAGCAGCATAGAATCAGGGAGATAACATCACAACGAGCCTTAGAAATTCACAAACCCTGTGAGCACATACTCCAGGGACAGTGGCAATGAGAACTCAATGTCAAACGGGTGTTGAACCTGGTGCCCCTCATCCTTGTTGCAAATCTCCTGTGCAGCTGAGGTACAGAGTGTCAGTGTGCCCCGCGTGCCTCCCCGACGTCAGGAACTTCCCCACCGTCCACAACAGTGCACGTTTGGACAGACACTGACTCAACGGACACACACACCTTGTATAGAAAACAGACTGGGAGAAAAGTATCACAGGATTCCAGAGGCAGTTTTAAACCATGGATTTCAGTATTTTCATCTTTTATAGCTGATTTTCTTGATGAAAAAAATCACAGAATTTATATCATGGGCTACTTTGCCTAGAATTGAGTTTGGTCCACCAATAAAGTTTGCTTTTTTCAAGTACAAAATCTTATAGAATTGATGTTACAATAGTAGCATCTGTGGATTCTTTGAGGATAAATGATCCTGGAAGAAGCCAGGAAGAACATTTCGCTAAATTTCAACATGCCGGGACGGGTGATGAAACTCTGTGTCTGAGACACGGCATGCATTTTAGCGTTGGCTCTCTGTTAGATTGACTCTTCACACTGAGTAGGTTCCCCTTCGCTAGAATGGTGAAGGCTCTATTTCTCTTTCTTTCCTGGCGCTCTGCTTGGCCTTCCTTCATCCAGCAAAGAGGATGACCTGGCAGCAGCTCAGTTCATACTTCTTAATCATCCTCACCCATCCGTTCTCTCCCCATGTCTGCATAAAGCAAACCACTGTGGTCATTCATTAGCAGCATCAGCGAAGACTGACGGTTCCTCTGTGTCCTCACAGACTCCCCCAAGGACCTGACAGAGGCCCTTCCCAGTGACAGGGCAGAGGAGGCGGTAACAACTCCCACCAAGGTACACTCGCCTTCCTTCCTCTGTGACAGAAATGCTGCTTTATTACTTTTTCAGTAAAGCTGAGATATGAAATGTGAGCATTTGCATTGCAGATAATGGAGACAATTGAGCAGGTGAGGAGAATGTCAAGTTTTTTACCTACTGATACATGCGAAAGGGCATCTAACAATGACGCACTGGTTACAAACTGTAGAGGAGGGAGCTTTATCAGCAGTTTACTTTCTTTGGAAGGGAATTTTGTAATTGCCAACCCAAAATGGACTTGCGAGATAGTTCCTCCAGCAAAAGTTTATGCCTTTTGGCCTGAGTTGTTTTGTTCTCTTTTTCCTTTGGGTTCTGTTGACTCCTCCAGTGTTTTCTGGTTTTCTGATGTTCTTAAGTGAAGCAAAGACCTGTGCAAACAGGACCCAGCATGATGTGATCCTCATAGTATTTTCTGTCATTACAGGTGGCCTCAGTTGACAGTGGAAATGGTACATATTCTAGAATCCCTCATGAGGTGAGGAAAAAATTAGAAATTGAGAAAGGCGGGACTTTCTCACTGGCGTTTGTGTGGAGAGCCACCCTGATGCCAGCTTTCTGCTGGTGATGAAATTTGGGGATGTGGTGAAAGAAATGGATTTTCTAGGTAAAGAATTGTGGTCGTGATCCCCACTTCCAGTTAGAAGGTTTGCGTGCATGGGTGTGGGTGTGTCTATATGTGAATCCATGTGGTACGATTCTGAGTGTGTGCGTGCATGTGAATTTTTGTGTTTTGAGGGTTTCCCTTGATTTATGGTAATATAAAGACCACAGCTGCTGGTGCCCACTTTCTAATAAACATTCCCATCACCACTGTGTCGTGAGTGGATAGGTATGTCAATGTATGATTTTATCACATTGTACAGTTGAAATGTGTGCATGCACTGCACGCCGAGTATACACCCCAGTGAACCTGGAAATGAATCCCATCACTGCCCAGGACAATGTTCACTGGATTCTAAACAGACAAACTGTGTTTCAGAATCCCTGGTACTGCTTCAATAACAACTGCATTTAGTTATAAACATCACCTCTCAGTGGATCTCATGGCATTTTGAATTGTCATGATGCGTCACCACTGCCAATTCCCTCGGTCACAAGGCTTTCTGGTAAGGCCTCAGGATGAGTCCTCCCCCAACCTTAGCTGAGTGCTGGTCAGGGCCACTGCATTGTGCAGTGGCCCCTGGTGTACCCACAGGCCACACTCAGTTCTGGAGGACTCTGAGCCAGGAGCAGCCTCCAGGAATAGTTGGGGGAAATTCACTGTGGCTTTCTCCACTGAGGTCTAATATTGCCCTTCAGACACTCTTGCTAGGAATGAATACACAGTGTCATTCCCATGTGGAAAATCTGCCTCCGTCACTCATCCTAGCTATGGACTTTGTGCGCTGGGCAAGAAACACTGTGTCCAATATGAAGAGAACCGAGAGGTCTTCGGGCTGAGCGTCACGGTGGCACTGGGCTCCCTTCCTAGGAGGAGGAAAGAGGCCTGTGCACTGCAAGATGGGGAAAGGGAAGCTTGGTGGTGTGACAGGAGCATCGGCACCTTGTCCCTGTTGAACCTACCAGTGGAAACAGGGTCATAGCTTCTTCTGAAGGGCTTCGTAAAAAGTCAAGGGAGTTGTTTGAAGTCGGTAAAAATATAAAATGAGGCGAATCATGGTTTGAGTTTTCTTTGGACCAGGCCTCCTGTGAGATATACGTATTTTAGTAGAATTCGATTGCCCTGTAGTTTTCCATCATCTCCCCATCAAGCCGAAATGAAACTATTCGAATGGAAAATGTCACTTTTTATCCCAGAAGCTGTCTGTCTACTTGAGCAAGGTTGTTTTAGAAATCCTTAATCTCCAGATCAGAGTTTTCCAGTGGTGTTGAAGGGAGCCCTGAAGTGTTATTCAACGTTAAAATGAGTGCTGCCAACACCCAGTTTCCAAGAATTCAGAGGCAGCCGCCCAGTGGTCTGCACGTGCGATAACAGCTCTGGGAGCCTTGGGCCTGACTTTAAGAAGGAAGCAACTTAGAGGAGCAGAGGAAGACACAGAAAGGGCAGCCAGGCCTGGTGGTGATCAGTGGTGGTTTCAAGATCAGGGGAGGCGTATGACATCATTCCTTGAGGCAGTCTTGCGCAGACTTAGCACGCTCTCTGGCTACGTTTTGAATGGGGATGAGAAAGGACACAGCCATCTTTCTGGAGAGAACACAGTGTAGACATCTTCTCTGAAACCTGGAGAGAGGAGAGTTCCTCCTGTTCTGTGGTCACTTTATCTGCCTGTGTGACAACCAGGCCCCCCTTCCTCCTTCCCTCAGTCCCCACTCCCTTCCCTCTAGCCTTCCTTTTTTCCTTGCTTTCTTCCTTTCCTTCTGTTTTCCATCTTCCTCACATTCTCTTTCTTTCTCTCTTTCTCGTGCTTGTTTCCCTTCCTTTTTTTTTTTGCTTTCAATTTTATTTTACTTATTTTTTACTGTGATCGAAAACACACAACATGAAACCTAACTTGTGAACCCGTTTTAAGTGTACAGTATAGTATCGATAACTGTATGTACACTGTCACACAGCTGAAGTCTAAATCTTTTTCATCTCACATGAACTAAAACTGTCTGCCCATTGACATAGCTCCATATCCCTTCCTGCCCTTTCTTCTTGGTGACCCCCGTTCTGCTCTTGGCTTCTATGCATTTGACTATTTTTAGTTATTCACCTAAATGGAATCCTACAATGTTTGTTTTTTGTGACTTGCTTATTTCACTCAGAATCACGTCCTGAGGTTTATGCATGTTGCTGCCAATGGCAGAATTTCCTTCCTTTTGAAAGGCTGATGAAAATTCTATTGAATGTACATACCACCTGTTCTTTATCCAGTCACCTGTGTACGGACATTGGCGCTGTTTCCAGATGTGGGCTCCTGTGAATAATGAGGCATGATCATGAAAGTGTAGTCATCTCCTCAAGATCTTGATTACATTTCTGTGTGATATGTACCCAAAATGCAATTGCGGGCTCATACAATAGTTCTGCTTGTATATCTTGAGAAACCGCAATACTGTTTTTCATAATGACTGCTTCATTTGACATTCCTCTCAAAAGTGTAAAAAAGTTTCAATTTCTCCACATCCTCGCCAGCACCTGTTATCCCTTTTTTTTTCTTTTGTGTAATACTCATTGTAACAGAAGCGATGCAGTATTTCATTGTCCTTTGGATCTGCATTTCCCTGATAATTATTGATGTTGGGTACATTTTTATAGATCTGTTTGTAATTTGTATGTTTTCTTTGCAGAAATGCCTATTCAAGACTTTCGCCATATTTTACTTGGGTTATTTGCTGTTTGTTTCCTTGCAATTGAGTGTTGGCATTTCGTATATATTTTGGATATTAGTCTCTTCTCAGAGAGATGGTTTGTGAATGTTTTCTCACACTATCTAGGTGCCTTTTCATTCTGTTGATTGTGGAAGGACTCCCCTTTCTCCATCGTGTTGACTTGGCATCCATCTTGAAGATCATTTGGCCATTTCAGTGTATTTATTTAGGGCTCTCTATTCTTTTCCATCGATCTTTGTGCCTATTTTTTATGCTAGTGTCATGCTGCTTTGATTTTTGTAGCTGTATTATGTGACTTAAAGCCATAAAGTGTGGAGCCTCCATCCTTGGTCCTCATTTTCAAGGTAGCTTTTACTACTGGGATTCTTCGTGATTCCGTACATATCTTAGAATTTTTTTCTCTTTCTGTAAAATGTCATTAAGATTTTGATAGGTGTTGCATTGCATCTATAGATCCTTTTGGGTCGTATGGAAATGTTAACAGTATTAAGTCTTCCAACCCATGTGCTATTCCAATGATTTGCATCTTCTTTAAATCTTTCAGCAATGTTTTATAGTTTCCAGTGTCAACTCTTTTACCCTCTTAGGGGCCATTCTCTCTACCTTCCCAAGCTCTAGTCCACAGTTAAGGGTGAGAAGGCTCTAAAATAGTGAAATGCCCCCACTCACTGCCCTGATTCTGTCTAGCACAGGTGCGTCAGCCATGCTCTTCACCTTTCCTTGGAGGTGCGCTCTCTGCTGGGAATCCTCTAGTGCCTGGTGTTGACCTTACTTCTGAGTGACTACAGAGCCTCAGGTACATGCACATGAGTTCATGAAGTCTCTACAAGTGAATGATCAGATCAGGCCTGCAAACTACTCTGCAGGAACCAGCAGGGGAGGGGAGGGCACACTTTCCACATATTGAATTCTAGAGTTGTGCTATCTAGTATAGCAGCCAGTGGCCAGATGTGGCCATTTTTACTTTGAGTTGATTATTAACTCAATTATAAATATTAACTAAAATAAAATTGAATATCTCATAGCTCAATCACACTAGCTGTAAACAGGCTTATACATAACAGTTGAAATTTCAGATTGATAAGTATGGAGGTGGGAGTAATCATGGGCAAGTGAGAGGAAAAAGATGAAAAATGTTTTCTTTAACAGTTACTGATGTGAAGGTTTGCACTCTGGTCGATGTGTAGTTGAAGTGCTCTGAACCGCAAAAGCCTCGAGAAGGTCTGTGAAGTGAGAGTAACATCAGGGTGATGCCATACTCACCACAGGCTCAAGGACACTAGGAGAAATGGGTGAGCCTCTGTTTCAAATAACTTTATTGCTCATGTTTCTGTTTCTGAAGATTAGCTTCTCTGACGCCAATAACGATGATGAAGACTCTACATGTAGGTACCAATACTCAGGTTGGACCCCATGGGAGAGAGTTCTGGGAATAGTCAAGTGGCACCTGCTACTTGGAAGACTGAGGAAGGGGGCTATGAAATCAAATGAAAAACAGAAATGTGTGTAAAAGTCTGATTGATTCTTTTCCTATTCTTAAGATGTCATAGGAAGAAGAATGTATCTATGTGCTGTGTCTGCCATCATCTTTTTTTGCTTTGCTATTTAAGGATTCTAGAGCAAACACTTCCTTGCACAGCACTGCGGTCCTAGTCTCCTGGGATTGACCAGGCCCAGGATAGAGTCTCCGGTAGCAGGGCCAGGGGGTCACCTGAGGAGGAGTTTAGAAATGAGGACAGAATAGGTCCTTGGGTTGGGCTCCATAATCCCCAAAGTGGCAGGAGCCTGGGTTCTCACCTCAGCTCAAACTCTCCCCTTTCTTTTCCCATGGTCACCCTGACATCGTTGCTGTCCTAGTCCACTTGAAAACTGCACTACGGATGATGAAGCCTCAGAGACAGCATAAGAGTGCTTGTAAATGATTTCCATTTTCATCTCGCTTCCATGTTCACTTTATCCCATCCATAAGCTCCTTTTTGTGACTCTTCCCCAGCCCTGCTTCATAGGGTTCTCATTCTGAAGGACCAGTTCTCATCCATGCACTTGAGGCCCTGGCACCATCGCTGTCCATAATACCTCCCTCCAGCCCTGCAGTTTCATTCTTAGCATCTCCTGGCTGGTGACCCCCATTGCACCGTTAAATGGTGTTCAGCCACCCTGAGTGACCTTAGGAGAAAGCTGAGCTGGGAATCAGAAGGAGTGGACCCCTCTTGATGAGGAGGCCTTATGAACTCTGGTTCTGCACTGGGCACCTGTCACACGGGAGTTTTCCTGTGGGTGGCTCTGGACATGCATGCATTCTTTCTCCTCTAGTTTTCAAAAAATTCCCTGGAAAGCGCTCCAGGAGAAGGAGCAAAGAAAGAAATTTGGGAGGAGAGAGAAATAGAAGAAATTTGAAGTTGTGGTGGTTGGGATGAAAAGGATGAAGCAAATAAGTACACACGTTCTCCATTGCTTCCTAATGTACTCATTGGCACTTCAGGGAATCTCTCAAAAACACTGGGGTCTGCTATTTCATGCAGCCCCAAAGTGGAGACAAGAGAATGGTAACACTCCTCGTAGGCCAGTGAAGGGTGTCCTGAACACATCTAGGGGACGAGTCCCCATTCCATAGAAGGTTGCTGGGCTGTGTCCTGCAGTAGCTGCTTGCATTTGCTTACCCTGTTGGGCCACCGTGTTCATCATTCAAGGAGGTGCTGGTCATTGCTTTTCCTGTGAAGTGAGCCACTGGGGTCATTCAGCATCTCACTTTGCAGGACCTATCCCTGCCCTCCCAACCTGCTCAAGTCAACAAGGAGCATCCCCAGGTCTTCACCAGGTGTGATGAGACATCTTGGGTGGTCCTGACCTCCCCTACTGCACGCCTTTTGAGAAAAGAGTGAAGACACGGGCACCGAATGCTCCTGCTAGAAGGACAGTTCATCAGGCCCATCTGATCCCAGTCGTGACTCAGTAATCCTAGCATTACATAGGAGACCCTCTGAGAATTCAGCTTGAGAGTTTAGCAACCCCTCATGTTCCCTCTATGTCTGTGAAACCCTGTGGGAGATCTAGGATCACATCATGACACCATTTCCCAATCAAAGGCTGGAGATCTATGGATTCTTTTGCATATGATTCAACTTCAAACAAAACACACACACACAAAGGCAATGCACCTGTGGGATTCATTAAAGGGACAGATTTCAAGTTGCTTATATTTCTTTGATTTATTCTCATTTTTGTAATTTAATGACATAAATATAACTATTTTATTACACCTTTAAAGGCAATGTCTTTGGTATCTTTTTCATTGAAAAGTACCAAAGATATAAAATTTATGTTTTTATTATTAGAATGTAATAACATTATAAAAATTTAAAAGTACCGAAACATTTGATTATTGTTTAGAAAAACAAAACTGATTCGAGAAAAATGGAAGGGCTCCAGGAAGCTGCCCATTTTTACTGTGCAGGTGTCAGGACTGGGTTGTATTGAATATGAGGTGAAGGTACATGGTCACCACTCACCCCCCCGTCAATGTCATCATACCTTCTGCTCTTTACAGGGACCAGGAGGCAGGGACTTGGCCTTTTCATCTTAGAGTCCTGGAACCCCGAACCCCCACCTTTTTCTCTGCATCAGTTTTACTGTTCAGGGGACCAGTCACCTGAAGGCTGCCCGGCCCAATGCCCAAGTTGAATCTCTTTTAGGACATCTTGTGAACACTCAGTAGATAGATGACACCATCATTTCAGAGAGGCCAACAGGCTTCATTTTTCCTGTGGATCTGAACCCTGGGGGTGTCAGGGCCCAAGGTCACCTTCCAGGGTCTGAGGAGCCTTCTGAGTCCTGCACATCCACCTTCAGGAGCCCTCCTCCTTTTGTGTCTGTGTCTCCCCAGTGACTCTAGCACCTGTGTTTGCGTTGCAGGTTCCGGCGGACACCTGTGAAGGCCACAACCTGGAGGCCTCCGAGGGGATGAAGCATCCTCATTGGTTTACTGATGTGCCATGTACTTCGTACCTCATTTTTTTTAAAGTACATTACAGAGTACATAGAGTGCATCAAGTTAGGTGTGTATGATTTTTGCGCATTGATTTGTTTTGAGTCCTGGCGACCCTGTGAAAGAGCGATGCCCACAATGTCCTGTCTTCAACAGCCCTGCTCAGCTCCTGTAGACTCATGCCTGTGGCTTCTGTGATGGAGTCGATCCATCTCATATTTGGGCTTCCGCTTTTCTTGCTGCCTTCTATTTTTCCCAGCATGATTGTCTTTTCCAAAGATCCTTGACTTCTCATGATGTGCCCCAAGTAGGACAGCTGCAGTCTTATCATTTTACCTCCAGTGACGTTTCAGGTTTCATTTGCCCCAGAACCCCCTCATTCGTCTTCCTGGAAGTCTCAGAAATCCAAGGAGTAAATTCTCCAATGACTTATTTCAAATGAATCAATTTTTTTTTCTGTTAGGCTTTTTCAGAGGCCAACTTCACATCAGTACAAAGTAACTGGGAATGCGAGTTAGTGGGTGATCTTAGCCTTGGTTTCGAATGAGACATCATTGCTCTTGGTGATCTTTTCTAATTCTTATGTTGCTGCCCTTCCAAGCCTCAGCCTTCTCTTGATTTCATGGCTGCAGTTTCCATTTCGATTGATGATGGAACCAAGGTAAGCAACATCTTGAACCATTTTAATGTCTTCATTGTCCAAGTTAAATTTGTGCATAGTCTTGATTTTGTCTTTTTGATGTTCACTTTTTTTACTCTTATGAGAATAATTTGTCCAAACATTACTACATTCTTCCAGTAATATGCTGTCATCTGCACGTCTTAAGATATTGCCCTATCTTCCACTAATTTTTACTTCTTTTTACTCTGAATTCAGTCCAGTTTTTTATAAGATGCATTTTGCGTACAGATTAAGCAAAAAGGCAGAATGCACCCTTGTCTGACATCTTCGCCTCTAGGAAACCATCTTGTCTCTCCATATTTGGTCCACAAAGCAAGTCATGCATCGGAACAACACAGTGCTAGGGCACGCCCAGTTCTTTCGGGGCATCCCATAGCTCTTCATGGTCGACTCAGTCAAAGGCTCTACAAGAGTCTCAAAATATAGACTAACCTTCTTCTGAAATTCTTTGGAGCACGCTATCATTCATCGAGTGCTCGCAATGAATTCTCAAGTGCCTCTTCCTTTTCTGAGTCCATCTTGACGGGTGCTCTTCATGTTCACTTTGGAAAGGCTTTACTCTGCCCTTAGTCTTCTTTCCCCACAGCACCTTTGTATGGGTACTGGCATATTCCCATCAATAGTTTTCTGTCAGACATTGTAAGTTACATAAATGTTTAAGAGCTATGTTGGACACCTGAAACTAACATGATATGGAATGTCGACTCTCATTGAAAAATTTTTTAAAATATTTAAATTCAATACGGTGTGCAGGGATACTTCCCAGGCAAGAGTCTGTTAAAATTTACCAGGCTTTAATGTACCTTTTGGAGTAATCAATACAAATATAAAGATATCCCAAATTTTTCAAAAAGGTGTGTGCTTGTTCCTTATATCAATCTTCGTTCAAGCCGTAGTTCGCATGACCGTCACCTACTACAATGCCCTCCACTGGTGCCTACTGATCACCAGGGACCAGGAACCTGAGGGGCCAGTGCCATCCAAGTTTTGGCTACTTAGCCAGATGAGATGTCCAACCTCAGCTTCCTCCAACATGTGCTGAGGGCCAAGAGAAGTTGGGGAGCATGGATTGAAACCTAGATATTTCAGTATTATGTTATGAGACTCTGGGTCTTGTTTAAAGGTTGAGTTTGAGCTGCTCAAGGAGTAAGGATTCTGCTTCATTACTGCCAGGTGAGTGTGGACATTGAGGTTCCCCACTCAGACTCCATTAACCCCTGAGGAGTGAGGTTCTCCTTACTGCTGTGGGGTCGGGGGCAAAGTCCCAACTTCCTGTCAGGGCTCCAGTGACCCTTTTGTGGTAGGGGCCAGAATGAGTGCCTCATTAGTTCTCCCATGTGATCTGTACCGACACTGTGGGTTATGGAGAGTGGTCTCATTGCCACTGGGTGGTGGTGAAAGTCTGCCTTGAAACCACCCCAGTGGGGAGAGGGTGAACCTCCTCTTTACTGTGGGGTGGAAGCCTTCTCTGACATAACCGCTAGCTATTTCCCAAATACTTCCCACCAGAAGCGGGTCAGGGTGCCTCATTACAGCCTGTAGAGGGTGGAAATGGAGTCTCTGCACTTGGTCTTTGCTGTTGTGGGTAGGCGATTTATTTAAACAAAGTATCTCCAGTTTCTATGCTGTGGTTGTGCTCCTGCAATACAAATGAGAAGCAGAACAGTCAGCTGACTTCCTTAAAATGAGGCCAGACAGTCTCACTGTTTGAGAACAATGGGGAAAAGGGCAGAAGGGGGAAAGAGGACTTGCAACCCAGATTAAATCTATTAGTCCCTATTAATGATGGAACCATATGACATGTGCTGACAAGCCAGTAGAGCGTGGGCTCTGTGAACATAAGCTGTCAGAATCAGACAGCCCTGGGAGCACCTTCTAGCTCTACCACTAGTAGGCTGTGTGGCCCTGGAGAATTTATTTAACCTCTCTGAACCTCAAGTATAAAAATGAGAATTGTTCATTTAACATGCTTTGATTCACTACTATGTGCAAATAATTGCCACAGTTGGAACATACACAATATCAGATCCCTGACCTTGGACAAATCACTGGCCCTCTCTGGGCCTCAGTTTCCCTATCCGTGAAAGACAGGAGCTGCACCGTGAAAACTGAGGGACAGCAGTGTCTGGTCCATTTATGAAGGTGGTTTCGAGATCAAGGAAAGCATATGACATCATTCCCTGAGCCAGTCTCGCCCAGATTTAGCGTGGTCTTTGACTGTGTCTTGTATGGAAAGGAGAAAGGACATGCTCTCTTGCTGGAGAGAACACGTGTAGATATCTTCTCTGAAACCCGGAGACAGTTCCTCCTCTTCTATGATTGTCTTTATCTACCTGTGTGACTACCAGACACTTCCTCCTCCTCTTTCTTCCTCCCTCCCTCGCTTCTTCTTTCCCTCCCTTCCTCATTTCCTCCCTCCCTCCCTTTCTCATTTCATCTCATCTTCCTTTTTTTTTGGTTTTTTTCTTTCTTCCTCTCTCCTTCACTCCCTAGTCTCCTCTCTTTTTCAATTTTTTTCTTTCTATTTAATTTTGCTTTTTTTTTCGTTGTGGTAAGAAAACATAACATGAATCCTAGCCTCTAAACACTTTTAGGTGTACAGTGTAGTATCGTAGACACCATGCACTTTGCTGCACAGCAGATGTTTAAAACTTTTTCGTCTCGCATGACTAAAACTGCCTGCCCATTGATGTAGCTCCACATTACCTCCTCCCCTTCATTCTCAGTAGCCACCCTTCTACTCTCTGCTTCTGTGAGTTTGACTATTATAAATTCTCCTCTAAATGGAATTCTACTCTGTGTTTTGTGACTATCTTACTTCACTTACTTAGAATCATGTCCTCCAGATCTTTTCATGTTGCTGCAAATGGCAGGATTTCCTTCTGTTTTGAAGGTGAATAATATTTCACCTTCACATTTTCTTTATCCATTTATCTGTTGGCGAGCATTAAAGCTGATTCAAAATCTGAGCTATTGTGAACAATGCTGCAATGATCATGAAAGTGCAGTTATCCCCTTGAAGTCCTGATTTCATTTTTGTGGGATATATACCCAAAAGTGCGGTTGTTATGCCATATAGTTGTTCTGTTTGTAAGTCTTTAAGGAACCTCAATACTGGTTTCTATAATGGTTGCACAATTTTATGAACCCCCCAGCAGTGTTGAAAGTTTCCAGTTTCTCCACATCCTCACCAACATGTTACCTTTTTGTTTTTTTCCTGATCATGCACAACCTAACATGTGTTAGTTGATAGTATCTCATTGTCCTTTTGATTTGCATTTTCATGATAGTTAGTGATGCTGAGCATCTTTACATAAGTCTGTTGGCCATTTGTATGTCTTCTTTGGAGAAATTACTCAAGTCCTTTTTGCCTGTTTTAATTTGATTCTTTGTTCGTTTGTTTTTTAACAACTGAGTGTTGGTGTTTTGCATATATTTTGGATATTAACCCTTTTCAGATATAAGGTTTGCAAATGTTTTCTCACCTTCTATATGTGCCTTTTCATTCTGATGGTTATTGAAGAGACTATTCTTTCCGCATCGTGTAGTCTTGGCACCCTTGTCAAAGATCATTTGGTCATATATGTATGAGTTTATCTTAGGGCTCTCTTTTTCCATTGATCTATCTGCCTGTTTTTATGTCAATACCATACTGTTTTGATTACCGTAGCTTTCTAACGTGTATTGAAGCCAGGAAATGTGAAGCCTCCATCTTTAATCTCTATTCTCAAGATAGTTTTGCCTATTGGGATCTTTTGTGGTTGCATATGAATTTGAGGACTTTTTCTCTTTCTATAAAAGTTATATTGGGATTTTCATAGGTGTTGCCTTGAATGTGTAGATCCCTTTGGATACTCTGAAAGTGTTAACAACATTGTCTTCCAACCCATGAACACAGCATGTCATTCAATCATTTGAGTCTTCTTTCATTCTTTCATCAATTTTTAAAGAGTTTTCATTATACAAGTCTTTCACTCTCTTGTGGGCCTATCTACTGCCTCCCCAGGCTGTAGTCCAGAGTCAGAAGTGGGAAGGGTAGGCCCCTGAAAACAGCAAAACATCCCCCCCACCACCACCACCTCTGCTGTTCTGATTCTTTCTAGCATAGGCGTGCCGACCATGCTCTTCACCTCAGCCTACGGGCGGACCCTCTGCTGGGAATCCTTTTGTACCTGGTGTTAGCTTTACTGCTTGAGTGACTCCAGAGCCTCAGGTAGCATCTGGTTCATGCACATGAGTCCATGATGTCCCTACAAGTCAATGATCAGATCCGGCCCATGAACTACTCTGCAGGAACCAGTGGGGAAGGGAAGGGCACACCTTCCACGTCTTTGAATTCTAGAGTTACACTATCCCATGTGGAAGCCAGGAATCAGATGTCTCTGTTTTTAATTAATTTAACTCAATGAATAACTCAATGAATTAAAATAAAACATCCAATTGCTCAGTGACACTAGCCACATTTTAACGTTGTCTATAAAAGTTAGAATTTCAGACTGACGGTTTTGTAAGTGGGAATGATCATGGACCAGTAGGAGTGAGAAATTGAAAGATGATTCCTTCGGCATCATTCTCATTTGAAGATTTACATCTGTGATTAATATCTTGCTAAGAGCTCTGACCCCACAGAGCCCAAGGAAGTCCTGAAACCTGGGAAAAGATAAGAATGATGCTCTCTGACTCACCACAGGCTCAAGTGGTGTAGGAGGAAAGGGTGTGCCTCTCTTTCTAGTAACTTTACTGTTCATGTTTCTGTTTCTAAAGTTTGGCTGGTGGAGAGCTTCTCTGACTTCAACAGTGAAGCTGAAGACTCTATATATAGGTACAAACACTCAGTACAATCTAAGGGGAGAGGATTCCTGGGAACAGTTGGATGGCACAGGCTGCTTTGAAGACTGAGGAGGGAGATAAGAATTCAGACAGAAAAAGATGTGTGTAGAAGTCTGATTTGTTCTTTTCCTACTCTAATGATGTCTAAGGAAGAGACATTGTTTCCATGGGCTTTGGGTGTTCTGTGTTTGCCATCATTTTATCTTGCTTTGCTATTTAAAAATTCTTTCCTACAAGACCTGCTCCTTTTTCACTCGATCCAGCAAAATCTCAGACTTCGATGTGACTGATTAGCAGTCTTGGGAATTGAATGCAAGATTGTGCTTTTATTTTCGTTATTGACCTATGATGGATGTAATCTATTGGACACACCAACATGCTCAAAGGCACTTCAGACTGGAGACAAAAGTCTTCTACTGCTGCATGCCAGGTGGCAGGTGAGAAGTTAACTTTCTCCCACTTAACATTCAGGACTTGTAGCAGCACCTTGTGCTTCTGTACTCATGTTCACTCCTAATTTGACCCTTTTCCTGCTTAGAAAAAAAAGTTCAGCTCGCTGCCAGAGTTAACATCATGCATAAGAATGCTACATTTTCTAGGACCTAACTTTTTCAGCGATTGAGAATCACTATATTTAGTAAATGGAAATAGCCTTACTAAAAACAGAACGCTATAAATAGAATGATGTCATTTGTTTCCAAAGACTATTGATATACTAGAGCAATGTGAAAATAATAATAAAAGCGAGATATTTCACATTGGGGGTAAGGTTAGGACTGTAATCCAATTATACCGAGTTATCTCGGTATCAATGCTGCAGCCACAAGCGCTGCCTGCGATTATTCTCGGGGCAAATGGGAAATGGGTTAAAGGGCACGCCCAAAGCTGCCTGAGTTAAAGAATAATTCCTCTGGCATTACAACTTTTGCTCTGATATCCTTGAACTCATCTCAGCTTCCACACCTCATCCACATTTGATGTGTTGAAGGCACCTCCATGTAAAAGAGACCTGTGTCCAGCCACCTCTCATGACCCTCCATGGCCTGCAGGATTCTAGAGGACACACTTGCTATCACAGTCCCATTGACCTAGCAGCAAGACCAGGGGGGTCACTGGAGAAGAAGTGTAGAGCTGGGGACAGAATGGGTCCTGGGGTTGAGCTATGTAATCCCAGGAGCAGCAGGACACTGGCTTCTCACCTCAACTCGATGCTTCCCCCCTTTTTTTCCCCACATCATTGCTGACCTTGTCCACTTGAAAACTATTCTGTGCATGATGAAGATTCAGACAGAGCGAGCAAGAGAGTGCTTGTATTTGACTTCCTATTTCATCTCTTTTTCACATTTTCTCTTTCTTATTCATAAGCTCCACCTTGTGACTCTTCCCCAGCCCCTCTTTTTATGAGTCTCACTCTAAAGGACCTAGTCTGCACCACTGAATCGTTGAGCAACCCTGAGTGGCCCAGACCAGGAACCAGGCTGGGAGTCAGAAGCACTAGGCTCATCCTGCTGGGTGGGCACTGTGAAGTCTGGTTCTGCCTTTGGGCACCCCCACATAGGTAGCTCCAGACATGCACATTTGTCTTCTACCCTGCAGCTTTCTAGAAATTTCTTAGGAGGTGCTTCAGGAGAAGGAGCACATTTGCCTTCTACCCTGCAGCTTTCTAGAAATTTCTTAGGAGGTGCTTCAGGAGAAGGAGCACAGGAAGCAATACGGGGAGGAGGAAGACTGGTAGAAGAACCGTGCACTTGGAGTGCTTGGGGCTGAAAGAGTAAAGCAATGAGTGCGTATGTTCTCCATTGCTTCCTAACTATTTTTTTGGCGGGGGGCGGGGGGAGATTAATTAAAAGCAACCAAACTGAGCAGAGCTCTGGGGTGGACTCTTATTGCATGTGACCAAGCAAGGGAGACAAGGGGATGGAGAAAGTCAGTGCAGGCAAATGAAGGATGTCCTGAGCAGAACACCTTTCCCGGAGACAGTGTTCAGACTACATAAGTTTCTAAGGTTGCTGGGCCAATCCCTCCGCTGCCTCCATCTGGAGTAGAGGGCTGTAGGTGCCTGTAAGGCCACTTTACGAATAACCTCAGGGTTGTAGTTCACATTGTATTGTGTGTGGAGAGTTCCCTGGATTTAATGTTTCAGCCTGCAGAACCCGCTCTGCATCCCCGACCCCTTTAAGATCAACAGGGTGCATCTCCTAATGGGAGGTTTAACTGTACATCCTTTATCACTGGGAATGATGAGAGTGTGTTGGGTGGCCCTGACTTCTGCCACTTCAGGCCTCCTGGGAAAAGGGTATAGAAGTTGTAGGCTCAAGGGAAAAGGTGAGAAGTTCTCAGAGTCTCACACATCGATTCCTGGCAATGGGAAATCTCAATTGTTGTAGAGGTATGTTCATATCAGTCTTCTGAATGCTGTTTCCTCTAGTGGGCCAGTTAACTTTGACTGAAAATATTTTCCCTATCTTTTATAAATCATTTCCATGACTCCCAGTTTGTCTACAGTATTATGTATTTATAGTCTTATAATATTACTTAATTTCTATTTGTTAATCTTCTCTCAATAGGGATGCCTTAACTACTATTTTCCCAAATTTAGAAAACTGAAATATTTCTTAATGCCAATTTCATCCCCACTTTTCCAGAGAACAGATCCAGAGGGAACACACCCATGCTGCTTTCACTGGGTCAGCAGAATTGTTCCTCAAAGTTACAGAGGTTGAAATACCATCCCAGCAAATAGACACGACAAGAAAGAAGGACTGAAGGTCAACTCTTCTGAATGTGGATGCCAAAATACAAAGCCAAACATTAGCAGCCTAAATCCAGAGATTTTTAGAAAGGAAAGGAACTGGAATTTTGTGAGGCTATGTCCATGGGTTGATGTGGACAGGATCACAAAGTGTTTGGGTGCTGCCAGGGAGAGCGGTGAGAAGGGAGTAGGTGGAATAAACATTGGGTGACACAGATTAGAGGGTCTGGGCGGTTTTCAGGGAGGGTTCTGGGGTGAGGTCATAGGCTGTGGCTAAGGAGGGTTCCTTCTCAGGAGACATGAGATGCTGTCCCCTACCATTGCAGGGTCTGGGATGGGATGAGGCAGTCGTAGTGACTAAATTTTGTTGAGGAAGGACTTGGGCAAGGAAGAGACACACTCAGAGCCAGAGCAGCCACTACCCACTCTCAGCCAGGCTTTAGCTCAGGCTACGCAGGTGGCTACTTAGATCCATAGTCAGCAGACAGTGGGGCTTGCCAACTTCATCCATTAAACCACCATTGCCCAGCCCAGCAGCCCACCTTTCTCATGAATCAGCACTAACTGTTCATCAAGGTTGGTCACTGAAGGCCAAGATATTTCATTAGGGCTGCCATGTGAAAAAGCCTGGGCGCTCGACCACACAGGAGATACAAAAATACAGTTCAGACCCTCAGGAGGGACACCTTGAGGTGCTGATGTGTGAACAGGCTGGGAGGGGAACCCAGATTGGATCCCCTTTTCAAAAATGTCAAGGGACTCCCTTTCAAAAATGTCATAGCTTTTGGGTCAGGGATTGAAACAAATGGGTGGAGACTGTGTCAGGCATGTGCCCTTGTCTTGGCTCAGACACCTCTTGTTTCCCTGCAGCAACCTTAGGGCAGGAGAACTTGGGGAGCAAAAGGAGGCTGGCCCTTGGTTCAGGAATCCAGAGCTTGATCTAGAGCACTGGAGGGGTTCAGGGATCTCTGTCCCCAGGGAATCAGCTACATTACTGTCCCAGATCCACCTGTCATCCTTGCTGTGACTCTGGGAATGTCACTTAAAATCTCCAAATTTTAGTGCCCTGAACCATAAAATATGAGTCATGTCACAATCCCTTCTCTGCCCACGCCACAGGGCTGATGTAGCTATGACAGACAATAAATATACTTTCCACGAGCTGTAAAGCATCACCCCCATGGAAAAGATGAAAAATAACTTTCTATCATCCCCTACTCCCTAGCCACCCAAGTGTCCTCTCTGGAGGCAGCCACTACCACATTTCCTGCTTATTCTTCCAGACTTTTAGTATTTGAATACTGAAGTGGCACTTATGAAGAACCAGTCATAATTTTTGTCATGCTCTATTTGAATTTTCTTATATTTTTGCCTCAAAATACTAATAAGTATGCCCTATTAAAATTTCCATATCACAGAACAGGAAACTGAGGACAGAGGGGTAAAATCACTTTCCTAGGTTCATGTGGCTTCTAGTATGATGTGATACAGATCATCAGACACTAGATCCCATGCTCAGTCACTGTGCTGCACTGACTTTCCATATTGTCTCATGGAAGTAAAGTCATGTCCTAATGCAATCAGTGTGCTGGGTATTTTAAGCCCACACCACATTACAACTCCCTCTTCTAAGCCCAACATAGATTCAGTTGGTTTTCCTAAGCGGCTGATGAACAAGGAGGATGGAAGTATGACTTGGGAATACATTCAGACTTCTCCATGGTCTTCTGCCAACAATATATCAACAGTTCTCTGCATTTTTATCATATTTTTCAGGATTGTGTCTCAGGTTACAAAAAGATCATAAAGGATTCAAACACAAAATTCACATGAAAATCATCTGCAGTTAAGAGAATCTACTGGTGTCCCCAACAATGGTTCGGTGTCTTGAAAATGGGCACCTGGCCAAACAATAAGTAGAGGCACAAATGTCCCCCCGCCCACCCGCTCCATAGCAGGTGCTGCGTGAACATCAGTCAGTAGAGTCCAGTCATCAGACAGTAGTTTATGATGATGAAGAGCTTGGGCAGGGGAAGGGTATGCTCAAAGCCAGTGCAGCCACTGTCCGCTCTTAGCCAGGCCTGAGTCCAGGCTGCTCAGGTCAATAGTCGGTGAGACTCTGGGGGCTTGTAGACTTCAGTTGTTAAGCCACCAAAGCACCAGCCCAGCAGACCCCTTTCCCAGGGAATTAATGTTAACTGCTCATGCCAGTTTGGTCAGTTGAAGATGAAACTAATTCTGTGAGTAACGGTCATATGGGCAGTTGGTTGGAATGTCCTGGATTCTGAGGCTATTGGGAGTCAAGCACACTATTGGTCATTCAGGATGGTCACCTGACCACCAGGAATTCTCAGTGCAAGGCTGCTGGTAGAATCAAGTGCTGGGCAGCAAGTGATGGGGAAGAGCATCCATGTTTGCATCTTCCAGTCCATCAGGGGTATCTTCATCTGGAGGAAAGGCACTGTATTTTTGTTCAAGTATTGAAACTTAGAACCAGGAACTAACATCACCTGTACTCATAAAATTTGAAATGGTCACAAAACAAAAAGGAGATAAAACACAAAGCCAGGAGTTAGGTCAGGATTTGAGCCATTCTCTTGGGCCAGGCACCTCCTTGGGGCACCAGCTGTCTCCTGGAGCAACTCCTTGGGGCCTGAGGACATAGAAAAGGGAGTGAGAAGAAGGACATGATCTCATGCCCAGGTGTTTAGGCATCTGTCTCCAGGGAACCATCTATATGCCCTGCCTCAGATCCATCACTCATCAGTGTTGTGACTAACACCAAGCAAGGACTTGGCGCCTGACACACAGAGAAGCCAATACTGTAGCATCGGCTTTTGAGGAAAGAAAGGCTTTTGTTATTACTACGTTAAACCACAAGGAGACAGGAAGCAAGTCTCAAATCTATCTCCCCCACCAAAGGTTTTTGGGCTATATTTAAAGGAAGAAGCAGGGGATGTTGTGCATATTCTATGGAGTTACATTGTTTCAACATAATGAGAGCCTAGTACACAGACGCTTGGGAATTACAACCTTTTATGCATCCCGTGTTTACATTGGGTGTTGGGGGGAGCTTAGAAGGTTTCCGAGGTGAATTTTGACCTGGTAAAGTTGAAAGGTTATTCTAGAGTGAATGCCTTCTCTAGTGTGCCTGTCGGACTGCCTGATCTGCAGGCTTGTTCTACTGTCTCTGAAAAACAACTTAGTACTGCATTAGAAACAGGACAAGACCAATTTAGATTGGTTCTTCAGTTACAGCTCTGGATAAGTCACCTAATGTCTCTTAATTTTCTGTGTCCTGAACCATAAAATACAGGTCACAACCTCCACTCTGCCCACCCCACAGGGCTCATCTGAGTATCATAAGAAATAATAGATTCTCTCCACTATTAAAAGTTGAGGACGTGGTTCCATAGTGCAGTGATTAGCACATCTGCTTTACATACAGAAAGTCCTGGGTTCACACCCCATTGAAGCCACAGTTTATGGTCTATGGCCATGCCACCCTGAACAAGCCTGATGTCTGATCTTGGAAGCTAAGCAGGGTTGGGCCTGATTAGTACTTCGATGGGAGACCACCTAGGAAGACCAGGTGCTGTAGGCATAAATAATAATAATAATAATAATAATAATAATAATAATAAATAATAAAAGTTGAGTAATGACGCCTCTAACTATTGCTGTTGAGGGGTCTGCTTCTCCTTTTAGTTCTGTCAGTTTGCTTCGTGTATTTTGGAGGTCTCTTGCTAATTGAAAATGTTTGTGATTATCTCATTGAAGGACAGACCCTTTGTCACTATAAAAATGACCATATGACTCTAAAATAAAATTGTCAGAAAGTTTATTTTATGTTTGTAATGCCAATCTAGCTTTCTTTTGGTTCATATTTACATATATTTTTCCATCTTTTTACTTTTGACTTCTTCGTGTCTTAAATTTAAAATGTGACTCTTATAGATAGCACACAGATTCTAGTTTTTAGCCATTCTGCCAATATTTGCCTCTTACATTTAATTACTAATGAGGTAGCATTGAAACTGTCATTTGGTCATTTGTTTTCCATATCTATTAAAACTTATTATTCTAATATTTTTCCATTACTGTTTTTATTGTTATTTTCTAGTGTACCAACTCAATTCCCATAAGAACTTCTTTTATTATATATTCTGCATTGTGTTCTACTAGTTTTCTTGGAGATAACAATTAACATTTTAATTGATAACATTCTAATTTAGATTAATATCAGATTAATTTCAATAGCATACAGAAACTTTACTCTTATGCAGATCTGTTCCACGTCCCTACCTTTTTGCCATTATTGTCATATAGATTGTATCTTTGTACATTGTGTGCCATCAATATAGATTTATATAATATTTACTTCATGCAGTGTTTTTTAGAGAAAATAATATATTGTTTATACATTTATACACTATACATTTTGTGTATTTATTTATATTTACCTATGTAACTTTATTTCTTCAGATAGTTTTAAATTACTCTGCTGTCATCTCATTCCAGCCTGAAGAACTCTGCTAGTATTTCTTCTAGGGCTGGTAAGAGCAATGCATGCTCTCAGATTTTCTTTATCTGGGAATGTCTTAATGTCACCTTCATTATTGAAGGATATTTTTGCTAGACATAGAAGTGTTGTTGGTAGTTTGTTTCTTTTAGCACTTTTAACCCTTTTCCCGCTTAGAAAAAAGAGTGTAGCTCCCTGCCAGCATGAATTTAACATTACCCATAGGAATGCTACGTTTTCTAGGACTTGATATTTTCAGTTATTGAGAATTACTATATTTTGTAAATGAAAATAGCACTACTAAAAACAGAATGCTATAAATAGAACGATGTTATTTGTTTCCAAAGACTAACAATATACTAGAGCGATGTGATAATAATAAAAGCAAGATATTTCATGGCAAATGGGAGTAAGGTTAGAACTATAATCTGCGAGTTATCTCGGGGTAAATGCTGCAACCACAAGCATTGCGGGCGAGTATTTTCTAGGCAAATGGGAAATGAGTCAATATGTCACCCCATTATCTTCTGGCCTTTGTGGTTTCTGCTGATAATCAGCCATTAAATTCACCGAGGAGAATTTGTACATATTAGTCACTTCCCTCTTGTTGCTTTCATGATTATCCTTTTGTTCTTGTCTTGAGCCATTTTATTATGATGTGAGTTTATTCTATTTGATGTTCATTGAACATCTTGAATATTTTTATTAAAGTTTTTTTTAGTTAAATTTGGTGAGATTTTGGCTATTGTTACTTCCCATATTTTCATCGTCATTTCCTCTCTTATGAATTTCTGGGACTCTCTTTACTCCAATGACGTTATGCTTGACAGTATTAATCAGGTCTCTGAGGTCCTATTTTTCTCTCCCACGCTTATTTTTTTTTTAACTTACGTCAAACTACATCTCAGTTGACCTAGCTTCAAATTCGTTGCTTCTGTGTTCCTCCCGCTCAAATCTTCTGTTCTCCCCAGTCGTGGGTTTGTATTCCCCCAAATACACGTTAAACCTCTAACCCCCATCACCTGTGAAAGTGTCCTTATTTGGAAATATAGTCTTTAGAGCTGTAAGCAAGTTAATTAAGTTAAGATAAGGTCATACTGGATTACGGTGGGCCCTACTCCAATAACTTAATATCTTTATAAGGGCAGGAAGTTTGGACACACAGAGGAGAAGGTGATGTGGTGATGGAGGCATAGATTGGAGTGATGGCAGCTGCAAGCCAAGGAAAACCAAGGATTTCCAAAAAATACTACAAGCTAGAAAGAGGCAAGGAAGTTTAATGTGCTAGATCTTTCATAGGGCGCAAAGCCCAGCCTACTTATTTCACTAAGCATGGTACCCTCTAGGACCATTCATGTTATTGCAAATGGTCAGATTTCATTTTTTATGGCCAAGTACTATACCATTGAATATATGCCCAAATGTTCCTTATCAAATCATCTCTTGATGGGTACTTAGGTTGCTTCCATATCTTAGCTATTGTAAACAACGCTGCAGTGAACATAGGGGTGCATATGTCTTTTCAAATTAGTGTTTTGGATTTCTTTGGATAAATATGGAAAAGTAGAATTGCTGGATCATAAGGTAATTGTATTTTTAATTTTTTGAGGAAACTACAAACTGTTTTGCATAGTGGCTTCACCAATTTGTAATCCCACCAACAGGCCACAAGAGTTCCCTTTTCTCCACATCCTCACCAATGCTTGTTGGTTTTTTTTGATTTATTGATGATAGCCATTTTGACAGGTGTGAGGTGATATCTCATTGTGGTTTCAGTTTGCATTTCTCTGATCGTTAGTGATGTTGAGCATCTTTTCATGTGTCTATTGACCATCTGTATGTCCTCTTTGGAGAAATGACTGTTTGGGTCCTCTTCCTAATTTTCAAGTGGATTGTTTTTGTTTTGATTTGATTCGTTTTGTTTTGATTTGATTCGTTTTGTTTTGATGTTGAGTCATAAGAGCTCTTTATTAATTTTGGGTATTAACCCTTTATCAGAGGTATCACTGATAAATATCTTCTCTCATTCAGAGGTTGTATTTTACTTTTGGTGATGGTCTCCTTTGCTGTGCAAAAACTAGTCCCATGTGTATATTTTTTCTTTTGTTTCCCTTACGGGAAGAGATTGTTTAGAAAAAATATTACTAAGAGCAATGTCAGAGAGTTTACTGCCTATGTTTTCTTCCAGGAAATTCAGGGTTTCATGTCTTACACCTTAGTCTTCAATCTATTTAAGTTTATTCTTGTATATGGAGTAAAAAGGTATCCACTTTTATTTATTTTTTTGTATGTATCTGTTTAGTTTTCCCAACATCATTTATGAAATAGACTGTCTTTAACTCCATTGTTTGTTCTTACCTCCTTTGTCATAGATTAAATGACCATATAGATGTGGGTTTATTTCTGGGCTCTCTATTGTGTTTTGTGGATCTATGTGTCTATTTTTATGCCATTCCCATGCTTTGTCATGTGTTTTGAAGCCAGGAAGTGTGGCGCTTCCATCTTCGTTTCTCATTCTCAAGATAGTTTTGACTACTGGGGCCTTTCATGGTTCCTTATGTATCTTAGGATATTTTCTCTTTTGATAAAAATGACATTGAGATCTTGATAGGTGTTGCATTGCATCTATAGATCCCTTCGGGTTGTATGGAAATGTTAACAGTATTAAATCTCCCAACCCATGAACACCGTTTTACTCCAGTGATTCGCAACTTCTTTAATTCTTTCAGCAATGTTTTATAGTTTCCGGTGTCAACTCCTTTACCCATTTAGGGGCCTTTCTCTCTACCTTCCTAGGCTCTAGTCCAGAGTCAGGGATGAGAAGGGTGGGCTCCTAAAACAGTGGAACGTTCCCTCACCCACAGCCCTGATTCTGTCTAGCACAGGTGTGCCAGCCATGCTCTTTACCTTTGCTTTCAGGTGGGCCCCTGATTGGAATCCTCTAGTACCTGGTGTTGACATTACTTTGAGTGATCCCAGAACCTCAAGTAACACATGGTACATACACATGAGTCACGAAGTCCCTACAAGTGAATTATCAGATTCAGCTGGTGAACTCCTCTGCAGGAACCAGCAGCAGAGGGGAGGGCACACCTTCCACACCATTGAATTCTAGAGTTGCACTATTCAGTGTGGCAGCCAGTGGCTAAATGTGCCTGTTTTTTAATTAATTTCTCTTAATCATTAATTTACTCAATAAACTAAACTAAAATAAAACATCGCATTACTCAGTCACACTAGCTACATTCAAGTTTATACATAACAGTTGGAATTTCAGGTTGATAAGATTGGAGGTGAGAGTGATCAAGGGCCACTAGAAGTAAGAATGTGAAAGGTGATTCCTTCAGTATCTCTCTCCCATTTGAAAGTATGTAACTGTGGTCAATGTCTAGTTGAGAGGATCTTACCCCACAGAGCCCAGAGAAGGGAAGATCTGAGAAAGGAGGAAAGATAACAGTGATGCCATATGACTCGCCATAGGCTCAAGGATACTAGGAGAAATAAGTGAACCTGTTTCTGATAACTTCATTGTTCATGTTTCTGTTTCTAAAGATTGGCTAGTGGAGAGCTTCTCTGACATCAGCAGCGATGATGAAGACTACACGTAGGTACCAACACTCAATTGGATCTCATGGGAAAGGGTCCTGGGAACAGATGGGTGGCCCCTACTGCTTTGAAGAATGAGGAAGGGGAGTATGAAGTCAGACAGGAAAAGGAGATGTGTATAGAAGCCTGTTTATTTTTTTCCTACCTTAATGATGTCATAGGCAGAGGAATTGTGTCCATGGACTTTGAGTGTACTTTGTCGTTATCTTTTCTTGCTTTACTATTTTAAAATTATCTTTCCCACAAGACTTGCTCTTTCTTGACCTTGCCCCAGTAAACTCTCAGACTTGGGTATTTACTGGCTAGCACTCCTGAGAAATGTATACAAGAGATTGTGGTTAATGTTCGTTTTTAACCTACAATGGACGTAATCTGGTGAAACACAACTGTTCTAACTCTCCCCTTTCCTTTCTCATGGTCACCCTAACATCGTTGCTGTCCTAGTCCACTTGAAAACTGCACTGCGGATGATGAAGCCTCAGAGACAGCATAAGAGTGCTTGTAATTGATTTCCTCTTTCATCTCTCTCTCATGTTCTCTCTATCCTATCCATAAGCTCTTCTTTGTGACTCTTCCCCAGCTCTGCTTTATAGGGTTCTCATTCTGAAGGACCAGTTCTCATCCATGCACTTGAGGCCCTGGCATCATCACTCTCCATAATATCTCCCTCCAGACTTGAAGTTCCACTCTCAGCATTGCCCTGGCTGCTAAACCTCATTGCACCACTGAATCATGTTGAGCTATCTGGAGTGGCCCCATCAGGAAGCTGGGCTGAGAGTCAGAAGGGCTGGGCCCACCTGGAAGTGGGGGGAAGCCTCTCTACTCTGTTTCTTTCCTGAGCACACACCATACAGGGGTCTTCCTGCAGTAGGTGGCTCTAAACATGCATGATTGTTCTTTTAGCTCTAATTTTCAAAAAAATCCCCTAGAAAGTGCTCCAGGAGAAGGAGCCAAGAAAGAAATTTGGGAGGAGAGAGAAATAGAAGAAATTTGAAGTCGTGGTGGTTGGGATGAAAAGGATGAAGCAAATAAGTACACATGTTCTCCATTGCTTCCTAATGTACTCATTGGCACTTCAGGGAATCTCTCAAAAACACTGGGGTCTGCTATTTCATGGAGCCCCAAAGTGGAGATGAGAGAATGGTAACACTCCTCGTAGGCCAGTGAAGGGTGTCCTGAGCACATCTAGGGGACGAGTCCCCATTCCATAGAAGGTTGCTGGGCTGCGTCCTGCAGTAGCTGCTTGCATTTGCTTACCCTGTTGGGCCACCGTGTTCATGATTCAAGGAGGTGCTGGTCATTGCTTTTCCTGTGAAGTGAGCCACTGGGGTCATTCAGCATCTCACTTTGCAGGACCTATCCCTGCCCTCCCAACCTGCTCAAGTCAACAAAGAGCATCCTCAGGTCTTCACCAGGAATGATGAGACATCATGGGTGGTCCTGACCTCCCTCACTGCATGCCTTTTGGGAAAAGAGTGAAGACACAGACACCAAATGCTCCTGCTAGGAAGACAGCTTACCAGGCCCATCTGATCCCAGCGGTGACTCAGTAGTCCAGGATTATGTAGGGGACTCTCCGGGATTCCAAGCTGACAGTTGCCCAACCCTTTGGGAACTTTCTATGTCTGTGGAGCCCTGTGGGAGATCTAGGGTCACATCATGGCACTGTTTCCCAATCAGTGGCTTCTGCATACTTTTCAATTTAACACACACACCTAAAGGCAATGCAATGTGTCAGTGGGATGAGTTAAAGGGGCAGGTTTCAAGTTGCTTATGTTCCCTTAATTTATTTCTCATTTTTGTAATTAAATAACATAAATATAACTGATTTCATTACACCTTTAAAGGAAGCTTCTTTGGTATATTTTTCATTGGAAGATACTAAAGACATAAAATTTATGTTTTCATTATTAGAGTGTAATATCTTTAAAATGTAAAAGTACTGAAACATTTGGTGGTGGTATTAGAAAAACAAAGCTGATTAGAGAAAAATGGAAAGGCTCCAGGAAGCTGCCCATTTTTACTGTGCAGGTGTCAGGACTGGGTTGTATTGAATGTGAGGTGAAGGTACATGGTCACCACTCCCCACCCCCAATGTCATCATACCTTCTGCTCTTTACAGGGACCAGGAGGCAGGGACTTGGCCTTTTCTTCTTAGAGTCCTAGAACCCCAAACCCCCGCCCTTTTCTTTGCATCACTTTTACTGTTCAGGGGACCAGTCACCGGAAGGCTGCCCGGCCCAATGCCCAGGTTGAATCTCTCTTAGGACATCTTGTGAACACTCAGTAGACAGATGACACCATCATTTCAGAGAGGCCAACAGGCTTCATTTTTCCTGTGGATCTGAACCCTGGGGGTGTCAGGGCTCAAGGTCACCTTCCAGGGTCTGAGGAGCCTTCTGAGTCCTGCACATCCAGCTCCAAGAGCCCTCCTCCTTTTGTGTCTGTGTCTCCCCAGTGACTCTAGCACCTGTGTTTGCATGGCAGGTTCTGGCGGACACCTGTGAAGGCCACTACCTGGAGGCCTCAAAGGGGATGAAGCAGCCTGTGAAAGAGCGATGCCCACAATGTCCTGTCCTCAACAGCCCTGCTCAGCTCCTGTCGACTCATGCCTGTGGCTTCTGTGATGGAGTCGATCCATCTCATATTTGGGCTTCTGCTTTTCTTGCTGCCTTCTATTTTTCCCAGCATGATGGTCTTTTCCAAAGATCCTTGACTTCTCATGATGTGCCCTAAGTAGGACAGCTGCAGTCTTATCATTTTACCTCCAGTGACGTTTCAGGTTTCATTTGCCCCAGAACCCCCTCATTCGTCTTCCTGGAAGTCTTGGGAGTCTGTGGAGCAATTCTCCAACGAATTATTTCAAGTGAATCAATTTTTTTTTCGTTAGGCTTTTTTAGAGGCCAACTTCACATCAGTACAAAGTAACTGGGAATGCGAGTTAGTGGATGATCTTAGCCTTGGTTTCTAATGACACATCATTGCTCTTGGTGATCTTTTCTAACTCTTGTATTGCTGCCCTTCCAAGCCTCAGCCTTCTCTTGATTTCATGGCTGCAGTCTCCATTTCGACTGATGATGGAACCAAGGTAAGCAACATCTTGAACCATTTTAATGTCTTCATTGTCCAAGTTAAATTTGTGTATAGTCATGATTTTGTCTTCTTGAAGTTTAAATGATATCTTGCTTTGGCACTTTTTTCATCAAAAATCCTGTCCAAATATTGGTACTTTTTACTTTCATCAAAAATCTTGTCCAAATTTTGCTACTTTTTTCCAGTAAGATGGTGTCCATTGCCAAGTCCCGCATCCAGATGTGTGAACTAAGTAATGCTGTTGTTCTAAGCCAGTACACTTTGGGATGGCTTGTTAGAAACAATAAATAGCTGGGACAAAGACCTTATCCTCCCATTTTACAGGTGAGGAGAGTGAGGCTTGCTTGAGGCTACAGAGCCAGCACTCAGTCTCTCAACACTACACCGTGTAGTATGGCCTCTTCTGACATGTACAGCCCCCTTGAAACAGGGGAGTCCAAGTTCTATTTCTGCAACTCTAATGCACACATGACCCTAAAAAAACGGGGTCACAGCATCTACCCCAGAGCATTTCTGTGAGAGTTAGATATTGTAAGGTGAGAACACACAGTAGGAGTTCTGTAACTCCATTTCCTTGGCATGTGAGAGAGATGTATGGACCAAGAAGTGTAATTATAATCCCATGGGTGAAACCCTCCTCTCACAGAAAGGAAGTCTGTGAATTTTAGAGGTGGAAGATCAAAGTCTAATTTATCATTACAGGATAAATGAAATGGAAGCTCCCACAGAGCAAGGAGATCACCAAGAGTCAGGGGCAAGTGGGCAGCAATGCTCTGAATACACACGTCCTGGAAATAACTGTCTCTGGATATGTGTTCCTAATCCAAGGGAGCTTCTGCACCCTTTATGTCAGAACTGAGTACTGGCCAGGCCTCACCAAGAGAATGGGAGGCTGAGAAACCTGTGTGTATCCACTGAGAGGCACTCTGGAGAAGGCACAGCTGGAGTCCAGCAGGGGTGCGCAGGTGCTGTATGATACTGGTACTGGAAGCAGGGAGCAGAGGTGGATGCTCCAGGAAAAGCTCAGAGATGAGAGGAGAGCACCATCCACGATCCGACCTATGGACCAGGTCCCAGGCTGGACGTCTGGAGCAGTCCTGGTATGTCCCAGGGAGAAAGGTGAGCCTCTGCGAGTGGCCTGGATGCAAAAAACAGGTGCCCTGGGGCCTAGATGGGAAAGGAGCTCCACCCACCAACTCACCCTCTGGGACTCTGAATGCCACCCTCACGTCCACTTGCTGCTCTTGAAAGTATGCGTGCCAGGCTTCTGCCAACCTGAGGAGGTGGAGTGAGACTAGATGTGCCTCCTTAAAGAACTTTGAGAGCTTGTAAAGACCCGCACTCCTCCCCCCTGCCACAAGCTCCAAACAGAACTGGGGCTGGATTCACACCCTTCTTCCCACCGCTCTGTGCTTTTAGCAAGTGACTTCACTTCTACGAGCAAAGAGGAGTAGGCAGAGGGAGAAGCTGGGCCTATTTTCAGAAGGGAACATTAGGCCCAGAGAGGGAAAGTGATTTGCTTAAAGTCACACAGCAAATTTGAGGCAGAGCCCAGGCTACAACCCAGAACTAGACAGGGCCTTCAGAGGAAATATAGAAGTGAGAGATGACTACTGAATCCTTCCGTCAAAGATCATTCATGGAGGCACAATTGTAGTGAGCTCACCTTGGGCTCAGAAATGGGTTTGAATCCTGGCTCTGTCACTCAGTTGCCGGGGGGTTTCTGGATAAGTCAGTTCACCTCTCCAGCCTCAAGTGTCCACATCTGAAATAGTGGGGGGATGGTTTTCCTTTCTTCTCTGGCTGCGGTGGAGCTTGAACGAAATCTATAATGTCAGCTGTGCCTGGAATCAGAATAGCGATGATGATGATGTGATCTTTCACCCAAATAGAGCTCAGCGGTCCGGTGGTCCAGGCTCCCCTCCCACATTAACAGGAGGATTAATATTCATAAAGCACTCACTGTGCACCTGACTCTGTGCTAAGTGCTTTCCATGAATTTTTTTCCACCCTATTTTAACAGCAACCTTATGAGGTTAATATTCATACCGTCCTCATTTTACAGATGAGGAAACTGAGCCTCAAGGAGGGAGGTAATTTCCCAAGTCACACAGCTAGGTAGGGGCTGGGAGAGGATGTGAACAGAGACGATCTGACTTTGGGTGGCAAGTGTGGGTTAACCACTGAGCTTTCTTGCTCCTTTTTGAGGAGGTAGAAGGTAGAGAGGCTTACATGTGTTTTCCTATGACTCTTTACAAATTTGTGATTTTGGGGGTTCCCACTCTCCAAGGTGCCTCTGCATGACGGAAGCTCTAGCCGGGCTGGGTGCCAGGGAACATGGGCACAGCAGGGCCTGCTACCTGTCATGTCCCTGCAATGGCTGTGGAGGCCTGAGTTCTGCAGGGCTGGCTTCTTGCGCAGCACCAAGATCCCGGCTCTCTTCGTAAGTGTGGGCAGAGCTTCCTGCAGGCCAAGAAGCTGAGCAGCAAGGTCCAGTACGTGGAGCAGCTGATTGAGAGCATGTGAGTGCAGAGCAGGGGGCATGGTCTGGGGCCAACCCCCAGAGAGCAGTCCATGCCTGTCCCTGGGCTCTGCGAGAGCCTGCACCTCCCAGAGCTCTCTCCACTCTCCTGTCTACCACTCAGACCCACCAGACTATCTTCCACCTCAAGGCCTTTGCACATGCTGTACCCTCCACCCAGTTCACGCCACTCATCTTCCATAGCTGGCTCCTTGTCATCATTCAGCCCTTTCCCTAGCTAAGTATAAATTTCAATCCTCACCCCATTTCTCTCTATATCATCCTTTTTATTTTTTCCCAATTGTTATCACCATCTGTAATTATTAATTTACTTGTTTACTGTTTACTTAATTGTCTCTCTCCCATTTTTGACTCTGAACTCCATAGGACAGGTGACTACATCTGTGTTATTCCCCATTATGTCCTCAGTGTCTGGGAGAGCCTAGCACCTGGTAAATGCCCAAGAAACATTGTCACATGATTAAGAGCCTCCGGTGAGCCAAACCGGCCCTAAATGTGGAAAGACCAAAGTTTAATAGAACCAATATAGTCTCTGTCCACATGAGTCTCCAGTTAAAACTCACTTAGAGCTAACTGCTGAAGGGGAGAGGTGGCTTTACCCACTTGTCTTGGTGGCTGACAGTAAGTGTTGTGGGGGGCCTGCGTGTGTGCACATGAGCACCTCTCACCAGGGCCATCTCAGAGTCCTGACTGCACATCCAAACCCCCAGTATGGGGCCTGGTCAGGCATGGCAAATAGGTTTCAACTCCAGCTGATGCTAGTGGCTGCCCAGAGAACTGTGGCATGAAAGATTCTGGAACTGTGATGGGCTTCTTGGGAGAGAGAGTGCAAATTTGATTAGCCATATGTGTTAAGGGCAAGGGAAGGGAGACATTCATGCCATGTGTTTGCCAGCTCTGCCATGAGTCATCACTTCACGTCACTGGATGAGAAACAGCCCTTTCCTTGACCCTCAGGCCCTGCTGCCCAGGGCTGTTTGTCAGAACCGCATGCTGGGCAGAGCTCTGGACTTGGCGCTGCCAAGCTGCATTTGGTATCTGATTCCTCAACCACCTGGTCTTCAGGTGCCTTCCAGACCATCTGCTAAATTCCCAGGTGTTGCTAATAACTCCTTAAAGGGAGAGATTTCCATAGGCCTTCTATAATATTGGGTGCGACTTGTTAATAGAGGAATTAGAGATGTCCATGCCATGTGGTAAGGGAGAGCCATTCATTCATTCATGTAATCACTCATTCATGAATATATATACTGAGACCCTCCTATATGCCAGGCACTGTCCTGGGCCCTGGAGAGACAGACATGAAGAGGGCCCATGCTTGCCACATGGTAGACCCTCAAAAAGTATTTTATTAAAAAAAAAATTGAATAGCTTAGTACATGCCCTCAAGGTCACAGTGTGGAGGAGAAGACTGAAAAGTAAGCAGAAAGTCAAGTGGCAGAGTCTGAGGGATGGCACAGAGGAGGGAGTCCCTCCCCCAGCTCTGGCTGGTCCCAGAGGGCTTCCTGCAAGAGTGAATGCCCTCGCTGAGACCTAAAGAGTGAGAAGGGCTCAGTTTTGGAATGGAGTGTGCAGAGTAAGCAGACAGAAGCAATAGCTCATGAAACATCCTCAAATAAGAGCCTGGAGGCCTGGGGAATCTGCAGATATCTCCTTCTGGCTGTATTATGGAGTTGGAAAGGGGAGAGATAAGGGGATGGATGGAGGGGTGAATAGGAGTAAGGTCATGGAACACCCTGCCGGTCATATTCAAAAGCTTGCTCCTAAAGGGCATTGTGGAGTCACCGAAGGATCTATGGTCCAAGACTCTTTTTGACCAGCACTAATTTCCAGCAGAGAGAGATAGAGATAGAGATAATGGGGTGGAGGGAGAGAGGGAGAGACTGAGAGACAAATATCACTATGAGGTTTTGATTTTTCCACCAACAATGTATGAAGTGTCTATTTTACCACATCTTCACGCTCACTGGGTATTGTTAGATTTTTTAACTCTTTACTCATTTGCCAAGAGTAATATGGTTTCTTGTGGTTTTAGCTGCCGTGTCTTCATTTTCTAGAGAGGCTGAACTTTTTCCCATTTGCAGTTTGGCCCTATTGGATTTCCTCTTTAGTGAATATCTTTTCTACTCATTAGCTGGTCCTTGAAGGCGAAACCAGATCCAGCGCCTCCAGAAGAATGTGCGGAAGATGCCGAAGCTGCCGGACCTGTCTCCACTCACCATCAGACACATGTGGATCTACACAGCCTTGTTTGAGAAGGTCCTGGACAAAATCATACATTACCTTGTGGAAAACAGCAGACGAGCGGAGAAAGACCAGACCCCTGGATGCGCTCTCCCTTCACCTGCTGGCAGCCATGGGAATTGCACCCTCTGGCACATAGCCACTTTCTCTTTTTCCCCTTGCTGTATACTTGATTTGAAAGTGATTAAATAAAGGTCTTCTGGATATTTGAATCTGAGCTAGCCTCGCTTAGAATTTTGGTAATTTTCAGGTGTTTAATAGCAATGCAGGGTCTTTAATTTTGGAGTAGGGTACAAGAATGTTGAGGTCTTGGTGACTTTCCTTCTCCAATGAATTAAGCCCACAGTTTACTTGCTAATCACATGGCTATAAGGGGTAAACTTAGCTTCTTTGTGCCTCTGTTGTCTCTTTTGGTAAAATAGATGGCAATCGCTGCCATTCAGGAGAAGAGCTGAGAAGAGGAGTTAGCGTGTAGGTAGCATTTTGGAATTGCCTAGTGATACTTTTTACATTTGCTTTCCTAATTTAGAATTATGATGTAAAGGTTTTCTAGTATGAGTCATCTTGGCAAACATTCATTCATTCATCCAAAAAATGTTTAATGAGCATCTACTATGTGCTAGGCACTAACCTAGATGTTGGGGATACATTGGTCTTATCTGTCATGTTGAAGAGCTTGTATATTATTCCAAGAGCAGTGGGGAGCCACTGAAGAATATGAGACTCCTTGTGGCCAACATTCCTTTCCAGCCAGAAAGGGTGGTGGTGTGGGGGCGGGAGGATATCTGGGAATCTCTTCATCTTTTCAGTATATGAAAGTGCCTGTTTAACTACAATTTTACATACAGTGGGTATTATTATTATCTTTTATTCTTTGCCTGTTTGCCAGGAAAATATGTATGAAAGTATAAAGTGTGGTCGTTTCCTTCATGAAGCTCTCATGAGATTTATTATTATTATTATTATTATTATTATTATTTTATTATACTGAGGCTCACAGAGGTAGGTAACTGGGTGACAAGACAGGGATTGAACCAAGTCTGTGTGCGTTTAACCTCCAGGCCATAGTGGCTTGTGCGCCCTCTGCTGGTCACTATTCAAATCTGCATGTCCTTTCCTCGCTTGTAAATATTAAGAAAAGGAAGCTCTCCTGGTGGACTCCGTGGATGGCTCCATTTTTGCGTCTTTGTTGGGTAAGCGGTCCGGTGCTCTGAACTTTTTGAATCTCTGGGGTTGGCTGGTGGGGCACCTCAGAAGAGCCTCTCTCACCTCCCTCCAATCTCCCCCATCAAAACTTACCTGTCCCCTCTCTCTTGCTCCCAGGGTCTTGTGTTGGCTTCTCCATAGCTGGACCCTGGGGCATCCTACCTGACTGGAGGGGAGGAGCAGAGAAACGCGTGGCCCATTTTATAGTAGAACGGAGGGCGAACTTTTGGGAGCTATCGGTTGCCAGCCTCCACCTGCTCTGCTGGGAGGCCCTGTGCCCTGGAGTACACACCAAGACGAAGATGGTGGATCACTTTTGACCGACCCCTGGGCAGATGGGCTCATCCGGAGGCACCACATGAACAGCTCACACTTGCGGCAGGACTCGCCCACCAAGCGTACGGCCTGCTGGGTGAGTGGGTTGGATGGCCCTATGGGGGAGTTAAGCCGAGTTCCGAAATTGGTGTGGGGGCAGGGAATGGAGTGGGGCCTTGAAGGTCACTGCGGGCCTCATCCTCCACCTCCCCTCACAGAGCCAGATCTAAAAGAGGCACTCGAGTGGCAGCATGGAGGACCAGCCATCCCTGCACCAGAACTCCCCGCCACCCTGCTCTTATGACAAGACCAACGTTCTGGTTCAACCGGTGAGAATTCTTCTTGGGCCCAGATCTTCCACCGGGGGTCTAGATCCAGGTCATAGAAGAAGAGTTCCAGCTGGCTCCAGGATGCTTTTCCATTCACCTATCCATCCACCTACTCACCCACCTATTCATTCATCTTGCAGTATTTCCTGGTCTCTATCCATTCGTTAATCCGTATGTCATTATTTTCTTCTATATATTTATTCATTCATACGCCAGTATACCAATCTTCCATGCATGCATGTATGCATCTATCCATCCATATCTCCCGCCAGCAGGCCAGCCAGCCAGTCAATTCTCCTCCAAAGTCTATATCCACCATCCTTCTATTCATGCATCCACCCAGCATCCATCCATCTGCTTTCATTCATCTGCCTGTATTTATATCCATCCATCCATCCATCCATCCATCCATCCATCCATCCATCCATCCATCCATTTTCTAGATATCTATTCACCTGTGCACTCTATCCATCCATTCTCTTGTTATTTCTCGCTCATTCTACAAACATTTATAATGAACCTCCTATGTGCTAGATGCTTAAGACATGAAGATAAACATCTTCATGGTTAATATATATTAAGCACTTTATATGTGTCAGGCACTGTGCTAAGCCCTTTAAAATATATCAAATTATTTAAACTTCACATCAACCCTTTGAGGCAGGCACTATTATGATAGATGATAATGCTGAGACCCATATAGGTGGAGTAAGGGGCAGAGTTATGATTTGAATTTGGACCATCTTGTGCCAGAGCCTGTGCCACTTACCGGTTATCCTCGATATCTCAGCCCTGGACCAGGCCCCAGGGATGGGTAGTGAGCAAGGCATGTGAAGCCCCTACCCTCATGGAATATCTCCTTTGCCGTTTATTTTTTCTGGGACCATTTGGATCAGCTTGGTGTTTGGGCTCAGTTGGGAGGAAGCAGAGGGAGAGCTGTGGGGCACTCTGGCTCTATGGTCACAGTTTCAATCACTGGGTGACCCTGGGCAAGTCACATCTCTCTGAGCCTCATTATCTGCATCACAATGGATACAAGACCTTATTTCTTCAGAAAAGAAGCCCTGAATTTAAGATGCACCATTTTTAACATAACCATCAAGAAGTAAAAATCAATATTAAATTACATGCAATGTTTTCTTACTACTTGAAAATTTTATTTTACACTTTTTGAGAGAGCTCTTTGAGACCTTATTTGGATATAGATTTTTAAAAAAATTATGCATTTCTCTTAAAGTACACACAGGGGAAAATATAATTGCAATACATTAGTTGAGATAGATCTAAAACTACATTTCTGGGTGCAATCTGTATGATTTTTTTTAAAAAAACAATTTTTTTAGTTTTTCAATTACACTTGACATAAAACATTATATTAGTTTCAATGCATTGATGAGACATTTATATAACTTACAAAGTGATCACCCTGATAAATCTAGCACCCATCTGACACCATACATAGTTATTTCTACATTATTAATTATATTCCTTATGCTTCCCCATGACTATACTGTAACTATCAATTTGCACTTTTCAATTCCTTACTCTTTTCACTCACCCCACAACCCCCTCCCATTTGGCAACCATCAGAATGCTCTCTATATAAGTCTGTCTCTGCTCCGCTTACTTGTTAATTTTGTTCTTTAGATTCCACATGTAAGTGATGTCATATGGCATTTGTCTTTTTCTGTCTGACCTACTCCACTCTGCACAATACTCTTTAGGTCCTTCTATATTGTTGCAGATGGCAAGATGTCATTCCTTTTTATGGCTGAGTAATATTCCACTGCATATATGTACCACATCTTCTTTATCCATTCATCCATTGATGGACACCCAGGTTGCCTCCACATCTTGACTATTGTAAATAATGCTGAAATGAACATATGGAGTCACATGTCCCTTGGAAGTAGTGGTTTGGGTTTCTTTGGATACATACCCAGAAGTGGGATTCCTGAGTCCTTCTTTGTCTCTTATTATAGCCTTTGTTTGAAAGTCTATTTTGTCTGGTGTAAAGATTACTATCCTAGTTTTTTGTTGTTGTTTCCATTTTCATGAAATATCTTTTTCCATCACTTCCTTTCAGTCTGTGTGTGTCTTTCGATTTAAAGTGAGTCTCTTGTAGGCAGCATATGTAATAATCTTGTTTTCTTATCTATTCAGCCACCCTATCTTTTGATTGGAACATTTAATCCACTTACATTGAAAGTAGTCATTGATAAATATGTAGTTATTGCAATTTTATTATTCATAGTTTATTCAAAGACTTCTCTTCCAAGCAATGAAACCCTGGGCTGGGGAGCCTGGTATGGGGACGTCAAAAAATTATGTACACACATAAACCTCCTCACAGATGTGTATAGCAGCTTTATTCACAATTGCCAAAACCTAGAAGCAACCAAGATGGCCTTCAGTAGCTGATGGGATAAAGAAACAGTGGTACATCCAGGCAGTGGAATATTCTGTGCTAAAGAGACGTGACCAAGCAGGCCATGAAAAGTCATGGAGAAACCCTAAATGCATCTTATTAAGAGAAAAAAGCCACTCTGTAAAGGCAACATACCATACAGTCGATACTATATGACCTTCTGAAAACAACAAGACTATAGTGACAGTGAAAAAAATCAGTGGTTGCCTGGCTTTAGGTGGGAGAGAGAGAGAAAAAGGTAGAGCACAGAGGGTTTTAGGGCAGTGATACCATAATGATGGATACGTGCCATTAAACATTTGTTCAAACCCTTATAATGCCTAACATTAAGAGCGAACTCTAATGTAAACTATGGACTCTTAGTGATAATGATGTGTTAGTGTAGCTTCATCGATTGTAACAAATCTACCACTCTCCTGCAAGATGTTGACAGGGAGAATGTTGATATGAGGAAAGGGAATATATAGAAGCTCTCTGTAATTTGGGCTCAATATACGTGAAACTAAAATTGCTCTAAAAAGCAAAATCTACTTGGAAGAAATATGAAGAGGTCTAACTACTATGCATTGTGCATTTATTAGACTAATATTTTATCATATACCTTAGAAAATAAACAATGTTTACATTTTACATTCACATCAAAATAGTTAAATATGGGAGACCAAACTACAGTTTTGTATAATCCATTTATAAAAGGTATAATTAAAATCTGTTGATGAAATTATAGAAAGATGAACTTAAGCCCAATCATATTATTCTGTATTTCAGAAGGGGATAGGCTGAATGTATTTTTCCCTCAGCATCTGAATAGAAAATCACAGGAGAAAAAAATAAGGTATATAAGTAGTATCCCATAATCCTTAACTATTTTTTGAGTAGTAGTTTCACAGGTGACAATTTCTATAGTGACGATTTGAGTAGTGAGAAGGGAAAAAGAGCCTTCAGATATCAGTGATGTGCTCCCTAACGTTTGCTAAAGGAGTAACATATAGATCCTGTAGTGGAGCCAATACGTTATTATTAAAACAGTATTCATTTATATTTTTGTCCTTATATTTTGTCCCAGACAGGATGGAGAGAAATAGTGCTAGATTTCTTCCGAATGGCATGCAACTTAAAAGTTATGAATTGTTTATTTATGGACTTTTCCATCTAATATTTTTGGACCATGGTTGACTACTGGTAACTGAAACTAAGGATAACGAAACCACAGATAAGGGGGGACTACTGTATGTAGAGTAAATGTAGCTGGGAGAGAAATTGTTGATGTAAGGTTTCATGTATGCTGGGTGTTGTCCAGTAAGTTCTTTAGGATTCTTTTCTACAACTAGAATTACTATGTCAGAGGCAGACTTATTTTTAAGGATTTTAAAGCATATTTGCAAACTATCCTCCACTAACCTCAAACGAACCTACCAACTACATATGATAGTACCTGCTTTATAATTTCAGCAATGTTAGATAATATTATTTCTTAATATTTCCCAATTTCATAATTTAATAATGATAGTTTATATGCTTTAGAGGATAGTTTGTTTATGTGCCTTTTCCTCACTGTAATGGGAGGTCTTAATTTTTAATAATAGAAAATACATTAAAACAAACAGAATTAAGCATTATAAGGATAAATATGCAACACTGATTTATTTAAATAATTTTAGGTCATCACAGATTCAGAATATTTATAACCATAAATACCTACAAAACTATTTATGTGAGTTATATTAGAGGTATGTATCTGGCAGTGTATTTTTACAAAAACTAGATTTTCTTTTGTGAAGCAGTTCATTCTCATTACCAGAAGATTGCACAATATAAAGAAAGATATGATCATTTTAAAAACTCGCACACTTACAAGTTATTACCATAGATAAACATAAGGATTTGGGACCTCCAGAAATTTCCCTGTACAAATTTTGCTGTGTCTATGTACACGAATAAATTAAACAATGCAAAATTAATTCATATTTACATACTGCATTATAATCTAACTATTAAAGTATTTTATTAATTTGGGGTTTCTTGATAATATTCCATTGGTGTATGTATTCAGATAATAAATTACTTGTTGGAAGCTTACGCAGAAATAACAATTTTAAATAGAGACAGGAAATGGATTTTTAAAAAAATGTATGAAGCCTGCTACTATAAAAAACTGTCATTTATTTTAGTTATGATATCCTGATAGCCAATTTGAGTTTGATAAAATTGCTTTTCCACCAAATCATCTGTATTTTTTTGACATCTCCTATCTCTCTAAATCCAGAACTAAATATAGTCATATTTTGATTTCAAATGCAACCTTAAGCTCTAAACACTGGAGAGAAATTGAGCAGGACTAAAACAAACTAAATAGTCATTTTAAAGACGAGAGAATATCAGATTGCAGACCGTAGAGAAAGACTGAAATGAATACCAAAGAGAAGGACCTATATTGAAATAAACTCAGCTGTGGGAGCAGGAATGGGAGTAGAATGTGGGACCCTAGAAACTCAGACAAAAATTTGCCATGTGGATGTTGTTTAAAAATCAGTTCCGAGGATGAATCAACAATGAAGTGTGGGAAGAGTTTAAATGTATTTCTGGAGATACCAAAGGGAATTAATCTAATCAAGTATCTGCTGGTCCGCCCCACTGGAGAAACCTAATCAGGGTGGAGCTTCAGGGATTCCTAGAGAAAGACATCTCAAAGCAGAGTTCATTCTGCCTGGAGGCCTTTGACGTTGGCTGAACTGTGGAAAACTCAGCTGCCTTCCAGTACTGAGAGCCCAGAGAACACAGCACCCCTGACCCAATAGGTGGCTTTTCCTACAAAGCATCTATGAGACCAATTATACAATCATCAGGTGAGCACACACTTGCAAGTAGATGAGTTCTTACTTATTTCCCTTAAAAATTAAAAAGAAAATTTAACTGTCAGCAGGTTTAAGACTTTCCTAAGTGGATATAATCTGCCTAGTTAATAAAAATTACGGAAATTCTTTAGGTTTACTCTTGAGCTATAGAATTTTAATCTGTTATTGTTTTTTGACATTTACAAGTGTATATAATTATTTTCTTTATGTTCCTTTTATATGTAAATTGTGATATTTAGAGGGAAAGTTCTAAATTTTGTGTAGTTTTATATTTGGCATAGAACCTAAAATTTAATTGGAAAACCTTGTGGTAGAACATAAAAGTAAAAGAGACTTAAAGATAAGGAACGGTTAGCCAAATAAAATTGTAAATATTCTTTAATTCTCATTTGATCCTTGACATTTGAAGGGAGAGGCAATATGATTCAATAGCAAGTGTTCGAACCTCTACACAGGGTCCAGATAATGGAGAAAGCAGTCATTTACTACAGCTTCAAGTCTCACTCATAAGAAGACCACAGTGGCTTGTCTCATTTTGTTTCTAGCTCGTACCTTCAGCCACAGACACCTGAGCTGCACTTAGAAGGTGGCCATACTCGAAGCACTAGAGAGCAACAGTCTGTTCTCTTTTTGCCATTTCTCTTTCCGTTTTAATTTTTCACTCTTCTTTCTCAGGACTTTTTTCTTACATTGAACCTCTCGAATGGCCAGCTGTTGGTCTTAGTTCTATTTAAGACACGCCCTGGTGATATTCGGCAGAACGGAGGGTGACAATGTTGAAAAGTACAAACATAGCATATGAAAGATAAACATAAATTTCACTTCAGAAGTAGGCAAGTTTTCATTTATATTGTTATGGACAATTTAATTATATGCGGGACATATCCCAAGTGGGTGGTGATTTTCACATTCATTTCTTCTCTTTCCCCTCTAAAATATAGAAACATATGCACTGCAAAACTTCCAAAATAACTTACCTGCTAAGTCTTAAGAGTGAAGAAGTTCGAGTTCCTACTGTACAACCGAGGCATTGTACGTGGCCCAAAGTCCCGGAAATGGAGTCAACTAATAGCCGAGACCATTGGTCCAAAGAAGACGTTGTGACATTACTGGATTGCATGGAGGATAATCTCCCATCCCATGACAACCACACATTCAAAACAACACAGTCATATATGGACTGGGAAAAAGTAGCCTTTAAAGATCATTCTGGAGAAATGTGCAAACTCAAGTGGTTAGAGATTTCTTACAACATAAGAAAGGTTCGCACTTTGACAGAATTAGTCCTGGAAGCTAAGGAACGCGTTAATAATCTCCACAAAAGCAAAAAGTGCAGGAAACATCCGGACTTGCCCAAGAAGCCAATGACCGCTTACTTCCGCTTCTTCAAGGAGAAGAGGCCCCAGTATGCTCAAAAATACCCTGGGCTGAACAACAAAGAGCTGACCAAGGTCCTGTCTGAGGAATACAAGAAGCTCCCAGAGCAGGTGAAGCTGAAGTATATTCAAGATTTCCAGAAGGAGAAACAGGAGTTTGAGGAGAAACTGGCTCAATTCAGAAAGGAGCACCCTGATCTAGTCCAGAATTCCAAAAAATCTGTTGTCCCCATGAGAAGACCAACCAGAGCCCAGAAGAAATTTCAGAGGAATGTGAGAGAAGTGAAGTCTCCCACAGAAAGCTATTTTTCCATGAGGATGAAATTCAATGGAGAGCCCAGGAAGCCCCCCATGAATGAATACCACAAGTTCCAGCAGGACTTGTGGGAGAGTAGGGAGCTGCAGGACCTGCCGCTGAGGGAGCGCATGGTGGAGATTGGCAGACGCTGGCAGCGCATCCCCTGGAGCCAGAAAGAGCATTATAAGAGGCAGGCTGAGGAGCTGCAGAAACAGTACAAGGTGGACCTGGATCGCTGGCTCAGGAGTCTGTCTCCCGAAGAATATGCTGCGTACAGAGAGAGAACCTACACAAAGTATAAGAATATGAACATGAATGGAGGCCCGGATCCCAGTATGAGCCCAACAGATCTGCAGTCTCCATCAGCAAGGAGCCTGCAAGCAGGGCTTGGACAGGAGCAGGGGCTTCAGGCTCCAGAGATAGAATCATCAAAGGCTGTTGGTGGCCATTCTCATGCCCCTTGGGGATCAGAAGAAAATCAGGAAGATGGCAGACAGGTAGGAGGCAGTAGCTCCTCGGGCTCCAGCAGTGCAGATGAAGATGAAGACTGTGAGTCTGAGGACAGCAGCTCCAGCTCATCTTCCTCAGGGGACACCTCTGACTCAGACTCCAGCTGAGCTTGATTACGCCGTAAGGATGGAACAGAGAACTTCCCGGCAAAAGTCCACGGGGTCAAAGTCAATTTGAAGGGCTCTTCTAATTGTCTCTTTTCATTGCTTTGTTTCTTCCTTCATTTCCCCTCCTCCTCTTGAATACAGAGTAGAATAGTCTGTGAAGAAAGGAATTGAGGGCAGTGCTCTCAACATCAGGTCCATAAACCTGGGAGGAGAGGGCCCTTCTGGGAGAAGAAATATAATTATGAGCCTGTATCTGACTGTCAGTACTGCTCCCCCTAGGAACTCCATGTACTTAAAGCTCTTGAAACAAACAGTGACATTGGGCTAGGGGGAGGGGGCACAGTGCATTAGACTGAGTATTTTTGAAGTAAGTTTTGCTTTCCTCATTTTCTGTCTGCCAGAGGTGGTCAGGGGCCATCGTGAGCCTGTGACCACTGCATTCCCTATAGAACTCTACCTCTGGACTCTTGTACTATGTCTGGTGTGAGAAAGGAGTAGGCCATTCTGAAATGTGAGAGTGTGCAATGTCATGTAGGAGACAATATTTATATATATATATTTAACTCATGTCTCTATGAAAGTTTCTTACTAATTTTTATATATATATATATACATATATATATATTTATTAAAAAATTAACTATTTCATTTGAATGAGCACCTCCATAGAATAAATGCATTATAATTTGGGGCATTGCTTCTTCAGATGCTGTCTGCATTTATTCTTTGCAGAAGCCTAAATTCCTTCCTGTTGCTCTAGGTTCTGGTGAAACTCATTTAGTATTCAGGATGGATATATACAGGTAGATAGGTAGGTAGATAGGTAGGTAGAAAGATAGATAGATAGGTGATAGATAGATAGATAGATAGATAGATAGATAGATAGATAGATAGACAGATAGACAGATAGATAGACAGATAGACAGACAAGGATACATGGATAGATACACAGATAAATACATGATACTTAAGAAAGAGATAGACATAGATATATACACTCTTCTATTCTATTGGTTTGTCTGAATTCTTATCCCAGTACCACATTGTTTTGATTATTTGGTTTACTGGTATGCTTAAAACTCTGAAACTATTGCCCTCTCATTAGATTTTTTCCCCCTGTATATTCCTGGCAATTTCTATATTGTGTTCTTATGAACATTAGCATCATAGAAGTAATTGTATCATTTTTATATGAAAACCATTAAGGTTTGTGTGTTTAGATAACTAGATATCTTAGTGAAGTATTAAATGTTTTTCTAGATAAATAATCAGTTTCAGAAAATAATGGCAATATTAATATTTTCACACCTCTAATTATTTTTCTTTCTAAATGTGCTGGTTGGGATACCCAGAACAATGTTAAGTAATAGCAGTGATATGAGCTTGTCTTGTTTCTGACTTTCTAGGTAATGTGTAAAGAATTTGCAACTATTGAAATTATGCTGATTAATATACACTTGAAATAAATTATAATCTATTTAGAAAATACCTAGTATATTATTGTTTTTAATCCATAATGTATATTATTGTATAAGAAGTCACTTCTATCATTGATCGGTTAATTTTTTCCTTAGCCATATTAGTATAAGAAATCGGATTCTTGTATTACCTAGTATTAACCCCTTGTCACATTTCAGAAGTGAACCCACTTGTATTTTTTATTCTGTATCAAAAAGTTGATTGGAGTTTAGGCAAAATTTCCAGCCTACCCTATGTAAATATAACATTTACACAAATCTCGCATAAAGATTGGGAGAACCGGGCTCTGAGAAGCACCCTCTAAGCCCCTGCCCCACAGACTCTCAGACCACAGCCCCACCTCCCCGGATCTAACTCCACCACTGTGCCTGGCCAAGTCCAGCTATTCCCGAAGGTCGGTTCCTGCAGTGCTTCAGGATCCTCTTCCCATACTTCTTCTAGTCCCTGAAGTTCTTCCCCACTGGACGCCTGCCAGGCCTGGAGGATCCCCTTATCCCCAAGAGTGAGACTTCCGAGTTAGGGTGAGAGAGAAACGCAGAAGACCATGGTCCCTACATCAACACTCTCCTCCAATTCGCGGGGGTCAAATTCGGCCTGAAATCAACACAGCCAGGGGCAGGCACCGCCACCTCGTCCCTCCCTGGGGGGTCAGGTGGCTTCGGTCGTGCCCTTGACCCCTCAGGGACAGCCCCAAATGGTCCCGGGGCCAGAGCCCCTTTGCGCAGTGACTTTTCGGCGCGCTAGCTCGGCCTGGTGACCTGGGTTTCGGGCGGTGAACCTGGAGAGAAAGACGAAGAGTTTAGTATTTGCCGGGCGTCCCCCGCCCCCACCCGAAAAGGGGGAAGCGAGGGCCCCCGGAACAGCCAGAGGGCGGGGAGTGGACCGTGGGCGCATCTCTGGACCCGGGAAGAAAATGAGGTCCCGGGGGAGCCCGAGAGCCAGCGAGCGATGGCCTGCGGGACCGGGAGCGAAGCGGGTCACCTGCGCGTCCAGTCCTGGTGACCCGACCCGGTTCTGCGCACCTTAGTCAGCGGGGACGGGCCTGCCCAGCCGCCCGCCCTGGGAGGAGCCTTCTTTGGATGAAGCTATCGGTGACCTCGAAGACTAGGGTGCTGAGAAGAATCGCCTTCGGGATCCGAAAACAAACCCGGGATGAATCCAAAGCGATAAATCAAACACAGGAGAGCGCGAAAGGGACTCAGAGTGGCTGCGTCGTAAAAACCAAACCCAAACCACTCAACTCCTGACTCGGCTCAAATCCACACCTTTCCCCGACTTTCTGAGACTGTAGAAGGGGCGACCCCAAGTGTGTCCGCTCCCTCCGACCTGCCTCCTACTCCAGGTAATTATAAATCTCTATGGTAATTATAACGCCTCAGGTGCATTTCTTCGAGGATCCAGGACAGACGAACAGATGGACAGAGAGAGATGCACACAGCGATACAGCAGCCCATCTGGCAACGTTTTTGATGAAAATTCTCTAACAAATACTAGGAAGAAAAGAATTGATTCCTCTAAGCCATAGGGAAAATAGTAAAATTACCAAGCCTGGGAAGGAACAAAGGCCACTTCTCTAAGAGATGGGGTGCAGGACCCACAGCAGTCTTGACTTCTGACACTACCAGGGCGTTCCTGGCAGTCTGCTCCTTTAAAAGTACTATTCCTGCTAGGCCGGGATTTTCATCTCTTTTAGCAAAGTCCTGAAGTTTTTGCAAAGACTGGCTCAGAACGGGAAAGAAGAGAGAACAAAAGATTATAATAGGAGAGGAGAACAAAAAATGACAAAGACACAACAAAAACCATCTACGCTTTCTCACAAGCCTTCACAGACTGTGCAGCAGATGGTAGAAGACAGGGTTTCCCTATGTATCTCCTGGAAAAGTTGAAAAATTGCTCTTCACTTCTTTGAACAGGCTCCTCTATGGCTAGCATCCTTTTTCTTTATCTCTCTCTCTCTCTCTGTCTTTTAAAATTATATCAATTTAAAAAATACAGAAAGCCCAGAAGCAGGTACAAGCCCTCAAACTCTAAGACACCTGCTATCTGTTCTTTCCGTTTCTCTGATTGTGTCTTTATTCTTTCATTCCCCTCTGTATCTTTATTTCCATCTTCCTATACATTTTTTACCCTGGTAGCATGCTTTTCGGTTAGCTTTTTTGATGCATGATTCACATATATCATTACCAACTTTAAGTGTACAATTTGATAAGTTTTGATAAGTGTATAGAGTTGTGTTGTAAAGCAAATGACAAGCTGTAGCTGATACTTCAGGCAACACAACAAAAGAGATGATTATTCCTTTAAAAGAAGCATATTTATGAAATTGGCTTGAAAGCCTCACAGTGAAAATATACAGTTCCACATTAGTGATCCAAGAATATACCTTCCCTGCCCAGAGATCTCTAAACACTATGGAATAATGGTGAAGAAATTGTCAAAAGAATGTTTTATTTCATAACACAAAGTTAACATACTCCCACATCCAGCTCTCATGAATGCCCACCTTTTTCCAAGCTCCTCTCCCATAAAGGTAATCACATCCAGGTGATTAATATATCCTGATATTAATTATAATTTCTTAAAACTTATATAAATAAAATAATATAGCACATACTCTTCTGTGTGTGATTTCTTTTGTTTAAAAGTATATTGGTGAGAATTATCCACTCTATTGCATGTACAATTGCCTTTATTATTTTGTTTTACAGTATTCCACTATGACTATACCACAATTTACTAATTCTACTAGATAGTGATGAACATATTCATTTCGACTGAGTAAGCATAAATAGTGCTTCCATGAACATATTGCACATACCCCTTTTTGACCTATGTACATATTGTTATTGGCTGTGTAACTAGGAATGATATCGTTGGATCGTAATGCATAACTTATGCTTAATAAAAAGTTTGCCAAAATGACTATGCCACTTTACAACTTTTAAGCAATAAATGACTGTTTGGTTTCTTACATTCTTTTGCTAACACTGGCAATTACTTGTTTTTATATTTGTGTCATTCTGTGGTTGACATTGTGGTTTTAGTTTGCACTTACCTGATGATAAATGCAGTTGAACACTTTTTTATAGGCTTGCCAGACTTCTGGAGTCCCTTTTTTGGGGGGGACTGTTCATATGACCCCTCCCCCCATTTTTCTACCAACTTGACTTGTCGTTTCTTATTGACTCTTGGGGTCCTTCCTATTTCCTTTGTAGAGTCATTTGTTGGATGCAGATATGTCGAATATCTTCTTCCATTACTGCCTTGCATTTTCAATGGTGTTTCATTGCACAGAAGTTATTAATTTTAATGCATTCCAATTTATTTTCCTTTACATTTAGTATTTTATGTGCCCTACTTAGGAAAACGTTCTCTGAAAATACATACTCCTAAAATGTTGTAAGAGTTTTATTTTTATTTATTATTCTTTCTCACAATCATAACTGCAATGATGTGGAAATATTTTTTATGTCATGAGATAAGGGTTAAGATTCCTTTTTATTTATATTTACAATCATAATTGACTCAAAACTGTCCTTACCCTTTTATAATTCACAGATTATTATAAAAAAAATCTAATAGAGAATAAATATTTACTCATGGTATGGGGATTACAAAAAAAGTACAGCATCAGTGGTCAAAATTACTCTCAAAGAATGGATTATTAAACTTGAATATGATAGATAAGTAGGATTTAGTTAGAAGAGATGAGGAAAATTTTTCCAGTTGACACAAGTGTGTTTGGAAGAAAAGTGCCTTTCTTGTACTGAATATTAAACTTCATTAAAACATGGATTTCTTTTCACCTATTTATAATAGAAAAACTAAGACAAGAGCCACTACATATATTATGCGCATTATATCATAGATTATGATTTTTCACTATAATTAATACACAAATTTCAAATTCATACATTTATATTGCCACCATACTTAATATAAAATGATGTTTTTTTTTATTACATTAGCGAGAGCTTGAAGGCAATCAGATATCTATTTGTTTTGTTCAAGATTGCACAAGCAATATGGGTTCCTCAGATTTTGGCAGTCCCCTGCCATTAGTACTTATTCTTGATTTGTCTTTAGTCAAATGTAATTATAGCAAAAGATAGGCCTAAGAGGGAGAGAGAAGGAGCAAGATGGGATTGCTACCTCTAAGGGAACTTTGGGAAATATTAACAAAGCTTACACTTCTAGTTCGTAATCCAGGAATGCTCAAGAAATCAATCTTGAAGCCTATTGATAAAAGTGGGAGTGTGGGAAAGAGATTATATATAATGAAGTTCTCCATAATACAATCAAGAAGAAAGAGTCCCTCTTTTTCACCCACTATGTCATTTTGATACATCTATCATTTTCCGGGAGACTGACCTGAACTCTTGGCCCAGATCTTCATAAATTGCCATCTATTTGATGTCCTTAGCCTTGGACCACCATCCTGAGCCAGAGGTACCAGAGGTAACAGGAGAGCCAGCGCGTGACTGGCACTGTGTGACCCGGGGGGAATTGTAAAGGCTTTGTTTGCAGATCACATATAAATCATCTTTTAGCTCAATATCACGTTGATTCTATACTATAAAATAATAAATTGCTGTCATCATTTTCTTAGTGTTTAGGTTGCTCTTCTTTGACATAAATTGAAAGTGAGAGTGGAGTGAAATTACTGAGAACATATTAAAAAATGAGGAGTGAGCAGTCCGTGAAACATTTAACTGGATTTTTCCTATAGATATTTAAAAATACAAATTTGGAACAAAAGGGATATCCTCTATTTGGAGATGTAGGTTAGAGAATTACAATTGAAGCCACAGGATGACGAGATCATTGCCACAGACATGCAAAGTACACTTAGAGAGCCACAATATATAAAGGATAGCTTTTAATAAAGGAGCCAAGATGAATAAATGAAAGCAATAATCAGAAGGAGGTAGAAGAGGCAAAAGAGTTAGGCACAGGAAGTCAAGGGACCAGTAGAGTTTTACAAATTCAGGAGTCCCTCCTAGTCCTCTCCCTGCCGCCTGCTCTGGCTCAGTGCTCCGTTTCTCTCTCCTTCTTCCTTGAAACTCTCATTTTCAGTTTTCAGGCAAATTAAAACTACCTTAATTAAGGGAGATGAAAAATTATATATATATATTTGGATCAATAAGAAGAGAGATCTGAGAATTCCTACTTGGGAGACCGAGGCCATTAGTAACTATTCTACTTCTTAGCATATGAACAGTTTGAGATCTAATCTGGGTTTCATATAAATAGTCTAAGACTTGTAATTTTTACTTAGATGACTATGTCAGGAATTCTATTGATTAGAAAGTATTTATTTGGATAGAAATTATGGCTTGATTATTCTCCTATATAGAGCAAGACTTATAACTGAAGAACACATTGCGATAAATTACTCAATGAAACTGTGCATAGAATAGAAAAAGAAAAGTAGCAAGTTCTGTCCAAAATGACTTCAAAATGACAGAGCCTGGAAATGGGTTCAACAACAGTTTATATCTATCTCATCCTTATTTAGAATTTGAGCACATGCTTTTCGTAAATTGATTAATTTATTTGTATCTATTGTCATTTTGTTTCATTTTCATAACAGAAACAATTTTCATTGTGATTGTGTTACCCTTTAAAATAGCAAATAATTCTGCTTTTTAAAAGTGGCAATATAAATTTTTCTTTTAAAAAATAAATGTATGGAGTAAAAAGCGTAACTGGTGCTATGGAAAAATACTGAATCAAAGGTAGGAAATAAAGGCTTCAGGTTCCCAGATCAGGCAAAAGCCCTACAGGTGAACCCCAACAGCCCGGAAATCCTCGCCATCCGGGTGGGAGCAAAAGCAGAGGGCCGCCCTCAGACCCCTCAGACCCCTGCAGTTTGGAGATTCCCAGGCGCTCCGCGAGTTCAAGGCCGCTGCTTAGAGACCGAGTTTTCTGAGTCCACCTAGGAGGTGGTTCCCTGGTTCTCCGGCATCCTCGCTGAATGGAGCATCTTCCTTCCAAAGAAACCCGCCCACGCAGAGAAACGCGTGCGTTTTCAGGAGAATGTGGTGCCGCTTTGGATCGGAGTTTCCAGGGCCAGCGCCGCTCTGCGTGGCTCTTGCCGCCCACCCGCTGAGTGTGACGCGGGAGGTGGGGCGCTTGGGCGTTACCGCGCGCGGGTCTCCGGCTCCCAGGAGCTTGGCAAGTGTTGCATGCTGTCCCCACTACCGTGTCCGGTCGGTCACACTTCGGTCTGGGAAAGGTCTCAGGTTCTGTTTGGCCAGGGATCTCCGGGACCCGTGGGGAGTTAGAAGGCGTGGATGGGGTGGGAGGACGGTCATATTCTTGATCGTTAAATGGGCTGTATTCCAGGAACCCAGAGGTCTGTTTTTTTAGTCCAGAAGCATCTGGCGATGCCAAGCAGTTCTGGTCGTCCCTTAGGACACTGGACGCGGGATTGAGGTGGTTTGAGTGTCACAAGGGAGGCGGGATCTGTGGGCACAGCCAGACTGGTTCCTGGAAACAGGGCCAGGAAACCTGCGTGACCTTTAAGTGAGAGGGATTCGTGGTATCTTTGTGACTGTGATCTCAGCGCCCGTCTCCTTGTCCAGTTCCGCTGACGCCTAAACCCTCAGGGCTCCACGGGGCACTCTCTGCGGAGCCCGCTCCAGTTAAGACCTGCTCAGGCTCCTTTACTGAGCGCGTCCGGAGGGACCGCTGGGAGAAAGGCCCCGCCGGTTCCATGCCTGGAACCGTGGGTGATCCCAGCGCTGGTCTTCCTCTGCGGTAAACGACAAGCAGGATTTCTTGATTTTCTTTTATTATTTTTTTTTAGAAATTATTCTGAGTGAGAAAGAGAAGCCAGACTAAAAAAGAACAAGAGTACATCCTTTATAAGTAAATTTATATAATATTCCAGAAAATGTATCTAATCTATAATGGCAGAATACAGATCGGGGGTAGCCTGGGGTTGGGACTGGAGGGTGTGTGTGGTGGGGTGTTGTGTGGGGAAAATTGGGTGAAAAGATTATAAAAGGACAAGAGAAATTTTGAGGGATGATGAATGGGTTTATTATCTTAATTGTGGTGATGGGTTCATGGCTGCATACGGATGTGAAAACTTTTGAAATTATACACTAAATATGTGCAGTCTGCTGTGTGTCAGTTGTATCTCAATAAACTTTTTTTTTTTTAATTAAAGGCAGAAACTGAAAAAAGACAGGGTTTAACTTCTTGGTAAATATGTTCACAATTTGCAGTGTGTGTGTGTGTGTGTGTGTGTGTGTGTGTGTTTTCTTTTTATTAGAGCAGTGATTTCGTATGAATATGCATTTGGCTATGAAAATATTTTGACATCAAAATGATATCAAAATACAATCAACAACCTAAAACTACTTATTTCCCCTCCAGGTATTCCTTCCACCTCTGGGATGGAGCTGCAGAATCTTGGGCTTTGGCATGAGCCTGGGACAGCACTGGACTGCATGGTCAGCTGGGGATTCAGATGAGGTCTCATCCAGGAGCCTGTGCCAGCCCCCTGGGAACATGCTGCTCCTGCTCCTCAGGGTGTGCTCTCTGATTGTCCCCTCTGCTGAGAGGAAGAAATCAAGCCAGGAACCTAGACAGAATAGAGATATGCCTGGAATTCACAACCCTGTCTTCTCTGGAATCAGCACAAGCCTTTCAACTGTCTCCTCAGCCCTGCCAAGCACAGTCCCTATGTGGAATCTCTGGGTGTGGGTGTGCTGAGGTAGTAAACTGGGCCCTGCTCCCTCAGATCTTTCTGCGGGGTAAGGGACCAAGCTCTCCAGTCCAAAGATTTCTTTCCATAATTGCTCTTGGATTTTTTTATCGGGATTAATGTCTGTTTGCCCCAAAGACTGAAAGTGTCATCACAGCAAGAATTTTGTTTGTATTTTTTAATGGTTGTATATTTAGGATCTGTAATCGTGAAAAGCATATAGGTGGTACCTCATAAAAATTTCTTGTTGAATGAAGGAATGAATGAATATCTAATATGCAGTGTCGCATCATCCCAGACTGGCAAGAAAATTAAAATATTCAATATCCAGTATTGGCAAAATTATTCAGCATCACTAGTAAAAAGTAATGTTTTAGAAAACATTATATGATAAAAATAAAATTATTCGGGCCCCATAAACTAGTTGTGTATATTTGCAAGTTGTATATCTTTGTGTTAGGCAGAATTATGCCGCGCCACCCCCCCCAAAATGTCCACACCCTGAATGTCAGAAGCTATGAACATGTTACCTTAAATGGCAAAAGGGACTTTGCAGATATGATTATGACTTTCCCAGGATCACACATGGTTTTAGTAGAAGGGCACGGACATTTTTCTTGGAAATAGCTTGCCTTATGGTACTATCAGCAATGAGCACCCAACACTGGCTCTTTCCACTCCGCCCTCGATGCAGGTGCTGATATTTTCTTCTTAAACTCACTCATCATTTTTATTTCCAATTATATAAAAAGTATCTTTTTTATATTTATTTATCTATTTATTTATTTATTTTTATTTATGCTGACATTGGTTAACAAAATCCTGTAAGTTTCAGGTGTACAGTTTAACAGTAAGGCATATATACATTGAATTGTGTTCACTGCCCATAGTTAGATTTCTTTCTGTCACCACATATTTGACCCCTTCTGTCCCATCTACCTTCCTCCTCCCCTCTTTCCCCTACCCCCTGGTAACCACTAGTCTATTGCCCATGTCCATGAGTTTCTGTTTGTTTGTCCTGTTTTTTTTTTGTTGTTTTTAGGTTCATGTTCCGCATATAAGTGATATCATGTGGTTTTCAACTTTTCCTGTCTGGCTTATTTCGCTTAGCATGATTATCTCGAGGTTCATCCATGTCGCAGTGTTTCATCTCTTCTTATGGCTGAGTAATATTCCATTGTATATATGTACCACAGCTTCTCTTTTTTAAAGATTTTTAAATTTATTTATTTTAGTTAGTTTCAAGTATACAGTACATAGGTTAGAGATCTATATACTTCACAAAACGATCCCTTCAATTGCTCCCTCTCTCCTCTGGTAAAAATTATCTTCTTGACATGTTCAAATAAACTCACACTAGTGATGTAATCACTTCCAGCTGTGTAAATGTAAAAATACAAGAAAATGTGTCATATGCTTACTATTGCTCTGTTACTCCATAATCATAAAGAGAAGATATCATTTTAGTGAATACTTACTGCCCATTCTTTCTATTCAGCATAGAATTGAGTTTCATGATTTAATTGGACAACATTTTTTTAATAAGGGAGTTAAGTGCATTTACTTTTATTAATATGAGAATTTTGTTCAGTTGTATTGTGGTTATAGCATTTTATACTATGTGTTATATGCACGTATTTGTCTTTCACTATCTTGTTTGTATTTGTTGCTTTTGTTTTAGTGTTGAGATATTTAGGAAAGTTGGATTTTTGTTCTAATGGCTACCTGATATAGTTCCCTAGAGTCATCTTTCTTTAGACAAGTCATTGTCTCCGAACTAAGGCAACACTCACTTCCATTCTTTCTTCTCTTTTCATGTTTTCCTTCGTCCCCCAATTTGACATAATACCAAATTAAGTGTTTCCCTCGGTGGTAATAAATATGCCTGTGCGTCTACAAACAAAATTTTGACTCCCAGGCATTAGAGATGAGTCCATCAGTATGCTTATTCTACAAAATACCTTCTCATCCTCCTTTTCTCCCATTTTTCTTAATTCTACTATATCTACGTTATCAGAGCACCTAACAATTATATTCCTTTTTGTCAGCTAGATCCTGCATTTGCTTGTCTTCTTTAAAGTTAAACATATTTCATCCTTACTACCAGCACACTGGTGGAAGGAAGCTTTAAAAAAATACTGGAGGAGAAAACAAATAAACAACCAAAATGTATGTGATGATGAAATAGAAGGGCGAGAGAGCAAATGAGGGAATGGGAATGAATATGTTTATTCTGATCTGGGAGGGGATGACACACCAAGTATTGGCTCTAAGACAGCAGGCCAGGATGGTGGAATATGAACAGGCGGAGTTAATAGCTTTTCATGTGAGGAGGCAAGCACTGTCTCCAATAAAAAGTGAGCACAATCAAGCACTGGCAATGTTTCAGACGAGACTGGGTGCATTCAGGGTGGTATGGCCGTAGGTGATGTTTCAGATTGATGTGTCAACCTGGAGGCAGGAGTTTGAGAGACCTTTTTTAGCACCTATATTCCCAAGAAAATTTTAGATACTATTCACTGAGCAACTGTCTGCCGTGTGACAGATCTGAGAAAGCAGAATGACTGGATTAGTAATATGGGTCAGAAGATTATATATTGAACAAAGATTTCATATTTCACATCCACAGCATCTGATATTTCTGGAACTTAGAAAGTAAAGAAGTTATCTGTGCTTGAACTTGCTGAGATCTGCCTTCTCTTTCCCCTTGAACATATTTAATCTTAACCTTCTCTTTTCTTGGGCCTTGGTGTCCTCGTCGAACTCAACTTTTAATTGACTTCCTAAAGTTTCTCCTCAGGACACGGCTTTGTCCTGAAAGTAGTTAATTTGTTGAATTCATGAAGTACAGATCACTCTTTTATCTGCTTTTGCCATAGGAGTTGAGACCTGGGAAGCCCTTCCTGGCTTCAGCTGCTCTCAGGTTCTGAGCTCTCTGTGCCAAGCAGGAATCCCTGAGTTCGGAGATGGTTATCCATTAGCAACTGATTTCTAAGTTTCTCAGCTCTCAAAGCCTTTGAAAACCCCATGGCCTTTTCTAGCATCCTCCAGAACAGTCAGTTGGTGAGTACCCTGGGTCTTCCGTAGTTTAGTACCACTTGCTCAGTGTGGAGTTCATGGGGACACCTCATCACACTATCTTGTCATAGATGCTGCCTTGTTGTCCTACTTGCTCTGTCAGCTTCTGTATCAGATTTGAAGATATTAAAATTATTTCTGCTATTGCTATTGCAGAAAAATCAGACCGATGAGAAACCAAGGACCACTTGGAGAGCTGGAGAACTCAGGTTTATTATGCCGGCGGTCCCAGAAGAGCTAGCACTCTGATGATCTGGGCCCTGAGCTCAGGGATAACCTTGCTTTTATAGGGCTTATCCGTGCAGTTACAGATGGCATGCACCAATTGGTTAATTTGTCCTCAGCTGGTTACAGAGCGTGGGAGTTGCTATGGGTTACAGGCAGTTAGAGAGAACAAGCAAAAGGGATACATCTGTTATCTAGACAGAGCAAGCAAAGGGGAGGGTGAGTCTTCAGCTGATCTTGAGGTCACCCTGCCCTTCGGCCTATGCAGCAAGCATATTTACAGAAGCAGAACAAAGAGCTGATTATAAAGTTAGCCATTTGAGTGGAAAATTCCTCTTCATTGCTACTAACGTGTTGCAAAGAATCCCTATTAACATATTTAATATGCATATGATTTGAACCTGACATTTGAATTCAAAATTATCTGAGATACAGAAGACAGCCTCCTTGTCTTTCTGTCTTTGTGCATTACAATATTTTTGATAGAGAAAATATGTGAACAGTGTAAATGACCCATTAATCATTAATCATTAACTGAAATACTATGCAACTGTTAAGAATGAAGGAATTAATAAAAACTCACACGGACTAACTATACTAAATTTTTAAAAAGTAATTTATACAGCATGTCCTTAAATAACATCATTTGGTTCAACTTCATTTCATTATATATTGAGGAGGAAAAAAAAATTCATTGTCAGCTGGGGCCACTGTCTGTGTGGAGTTTTCATGTTCTCCCCGTGTCCCCGTGTTTGTATGGGTTTTTTTCTGGGTGCTCCGGTTTCCTCTCATATCCCAAAGATGTGCACATGAGGTGAATTGTGAATTGTCTACGTTGTCCCAGTCTGAGTGAGTGTGTGTAATGGAAGGGCGTCCTGGCTGGATCTTGCTTTGTGCCCTGAGCCATAGGGAGCGTCTTCGGTCACTTAACCTGAACTGGAATAAGTGGGTTGGAAAATCATTATCTTACTTGTTTTTATTAGTCTTTCCTAAATGTATGTACAGCTCACATTTATTTCACTTTTTAATATTACAAGCATTTTGGAAATTTGGTGATGTTTATGTGACTAGGAACTTCAGTTAGACTATGGAAAATTTAATACATCAATTTAAAGTTGCAGTTTCCAAGAACCTATGACAACATTAAAATATATATATATCTATACATGGACATACACTCAAAAAAATGAGTATAGGCATTAAGAAATATCTAGACTGAGTAAATGGTTCTATATTTTAACTTTATGCAATTGTATGTTCTCTGAATATTTTGTATGCTAGAAGCAGGCATTACTATTTACTTTTTAAATTTTGAGGAAATTGGAGAGTCACATGCAGTTGTAAGCTATGATACAGAGAGGTTACTTATGGCCTTCACTCATTTTCCCCAATGGTAGCATCTTGCATAACTATGGTGCATTATCACAACATTGATAAAATTCACAGACCTTATTCAGCTTTCACAAGTTTTATGTGTACTCATTTGTGTGTGTGTTTGTGTGTGTGTACTTTTAAATGTGTAGATTCACGGAACCACCAATATAATCAGGATACAGAACATTTCATCACAAGGATCCCTTACCCTAGTTCTTTATAGCCACAGCCAACTCCCTCATTTTTCCTTCTCGAATACCTGACAAGTACTATTCTGATTTCTGTCTCTACAATTTGGCATTTTGAGAATTTTTAATAAATGGGGTCATATAATATGAAACCTTTTGAGATTGCCTTTTTAAACCCAACATAATTCCCTTGGGATCCACCCAAGTTTTACATATATTTATAGTTCTTTTTTATTACTGAGTAGTATTTCATTGTATAAATATAACATGGTTTGTTTGACCATTCACCCACTGAAGGACATCTCAGTTGTTTCCAGTTCAGGAATATTATGAATGCAACCTATACATATTCATGCATACATTTTTGTATGAACATAAACCCAATTCATATCTCTACGATAAACATCCAAGAGTTCAATTTTCGGGTCATATATTTAGTGCATATTTAGTTTTATAAGAAACAACCATATGCCCTTCCAGAGTTACTGTACAATTTTATATTCCCACCAGCAGTGTATGAGTAATCTAGTTCCTTTGTGTCCTTGCAAGTATTTGGCATTGTCACAATTTTATTTTAGCCATTCTGATAAATGTGCAGTGATAGCTCATTGTGGTTTCAATGGACATTTCTCTAATGACTGATACTGAATATATTTCCCTGTACTTATTTAATATCTATCATTTTCAGTAAAATGTCTATTCATGTCTTTTTGACTATTTTATAAATAGATAGCTTGTTTTATTTACTGTTAAGTTTTGAGAATTTTTTATCTATTCTACATACCAGTCCTTTGTCAGATATATGGTATGCAAATGATTTTCCCCAGTCTGTAGTTTGTCTTTTCATTCTCTACGGGTCTTTCCCAGGGCAAAGTTTTTAAGTTTAATGAAATCCAATTTTATAAATGTTTTCCTTTTCATAGATTGTGCTTTTGCTGTCGGACATAAAAATTACTTGCCTGGCTCCACATTCCAAGGATATCTATCTCTATGTTGTTTTTGTAAAAAAGTTTTATAGCTTTACATTTAATTCTGTGATCCATTTGAGTTAATTTTTGTTTTTTAGCTGTGAATTTATTCAAAGCTCATTTTCATACCTATGGTTATCTAATCGTTCCAGCATTTGTTGAAAAGGTTATCAATTCTCCCTTGAAATGCTTATGTACCCTTAAAAAAAAATCAGTTGAGTATATTTGTGCAGATCCTTTACTTTTTAACAAAATAAAAACTTAACATTCACCAATTATGGAAGACTAATATATTTTTTAAAGGGGATAGTTCTGAAAACAATAAAACACCTTTTCATATCAAATTGGTCAATGTGCATAGCACTATTTCCTTTAAACATATTAAAATTAAAATTTAAATCACTAAAGTCACCTAAAACTGTAAGTAATAAAAATTTATTAAATTGCTTGATTCTATACATTGAATGAGTTCCGAAAGGCCCATTTTAACCAGGAATAAGCAAAAGCTTAGGGTAACCCCAACCCCAGAGATGGAATTGATGCACTACTGCCACCTTGTGGAAATATTTTCCCATTACAGGCTATTAAGAAAAGCAATGAGAGTGTGTAATCCTCGCAAAAGCTATTTTCTGCTTTCTCAATTCCTTAGATATGATAGAACTTTAGAGAGAAATTTTTACTTTCTCAGAAACAGTTGTAGATGTTTTCATGAAGGAACTGTGGCATTTGTGGTAATATATTTTAATAGTTTAATTTGTTAAATAATTTGTGTCAGATAATTCTGATTTAAAACTACAAACCGACCACGTTTTTTAAATTCTTTCTGAGAAAAATAAAAGTTGACTCTAAAAGCTATATGAAAGCTTTTGGCAAGTATGAAACTGGGGCGATCCCAGCCTCCAGGAGGGCTTCCAGACTCATTGTCCTCCCAGCCCTTCGACCTTCCCTTAAACCCTTTTTGCAGATGCAAAAAAAATTTTTTTTCTCCCACCTTCTAATTTATCCTGGCTGAGCTAATAATAAAATGAGACAGATTAACAGGAGAAAGTAAATAAATTTAATAGATATGCATATTTGAAAATGCCATAAGAATATGAGACCTGAGGATACTTGGGCAGTTGAAGCTTATATGCCATCTGGAGCTGAAGAGAAGGGTAGGTTGTGGATTGAGACTTCAAAAGGCAGGAAGGCAAGTCACAGAGATAGAAAAACAAATTTTTGGTAAATGTTTGCTGTACCATCTTTAACAATAGGACAGAGAAAACTTTAATCAAATGGGCCTTGCTAGGTTTCCCCTTGCCTATCACACTTGGTTCAGATTAAACCTACAGTTAGTTACCCATGATGTCTTCCTTCCTCGAGCAGGTCCTCTATCTAAATTCCTTTTAGACAGTTAGGGGGACAGAGTTTTTTTCTGAGTCTTTCTTAAAAATAACTAGCTTAAATAACCAGTATCTCACAAGGTATATATTACTTCCTCTCAATATAAAATGTAAACCGGGTATGAGGTGTTTAGCATTTCAGTTTGTTCACAGGATGAGACAATGAAGATCGAACCATGACAGAACTAGAGAAAGAATGGACTTCAACTTAGAAATGCTAGACATGAAGCTGGTTACAGCAAATCTGAGTCTTCAAGTTGATTCCTCCCATTGTGTAAAAGCAACTCTTTTTCTTTGGCTGTCAAGATCAATCATTCTAGACCAGTGGTTCTCAAACTTTAACATGATCACAATCCATCTAAGTATACACACAGAATACTTAGTTTCTGATTCAGTGGTTCTAGGATTGGCCTGAGAATTTGCACTTCTAACAAGTTGCCAAGTGATATTGATGCTGTTAGTTTGGTGACCTCACCTGAGAAACACGTCCATAGATAATACTCTTAACACATTTTTGTGTCTGTTTTGAGAAGGGGCGGGTAGTCTTGTCAAGTGTGAAAATTATAACACTCCATGGAGATGTGTTTTGGAAATGTAACTATAGGAAAAATAATGTACGTGGATGTTGGGCAGATAAAAGATAGACTATGTGGTTATTTGCTGGCATATTTTATTTTGGTCTAGCATTTGAATCCTTTCTTTCTGGAATATTTCACTCTGTGATTCTTCATGGTTTCAGAACTCTTTCCCTCTAGATGAGCTATAAAGTCTAGACATTTTTTTTTTTTTTATGCTCCTGGAAGCTAGGGCACAGGCTCATGATCAAAGTGTTCTTTTGATAGTGGAGGGGACAGTCTCCAGAGCAAGTACTACCCAATGTCCTGCTCCTACAGCCACACCATACTCACCAACTTGTTCCTGTGACATGGTTTTTGCCATAGTTATGGGTGCCTGGCTACCTTGATTTCTGCCCACTTAAATTTTTTTTTTTAATTTTGAATCTTGCTAGAAATTCTGTGAGCTGCTATTGCTTTTCTGTTCAAGTCAAGTTAGTGTATGTTGCTTGCAAAATCGAATCTGACATATACCAAAGTATTAGCCAGTAATGATGGTTACAGGTAATATGATTGACAGCAGAGCTCTTTTTAAAAAAAAAAAATTAGTATTTTGTTACACTTTACATTGCAGATTAAATTACATTGGACTCATGTTTTTTTCTTTTGGTATAAAAACTAAATTAAACTGAGTATAAATGTCAATGACTTTATATAGCTATAATTTTAGTTATCATGTTTCTGAAAAATTCTTATTGATATTTACCCCTTTAAAATAAACACCAGGAGAATTCTATTTTTATACAGAAAAAATTTGAAAATGTAAAAGAAATAATGGCAAATCAACTTTTAAAGGACAATGGTTTAGAAATATAGAATATAGAATAATCAGCTTCTAAAACATCTGCATTAGAAATCAAATTGTGTAAAATTATTACTTTAAATATGTAAATATTTGCAAATTGGAAATGGAGAAATTTGCAAAATGGTTGATTTACATTTTTTGACTTAAATTGGACAGATTTGGGTAATTGAAGAATGTCCCAACTCTACTTCTAAATACATATGGTGTGTGTATGTATGTGTGTGTATTGTGCTATTTCCACTAATTAAAAGTAGATTGAGTTGGAAGTGAATTGCTTTTTCTCTCTAAAATGAATGGAATCACATGCCATTTAAACTCCTATAGAGAATTTACCATGCAGGCTTTGTGAATAAGGCAGACAGAATTCTTCAAATTTTATGGTCTGAGCCCTGACTTTTCCCTAGTCAGATCGTTTAGTGAAGGCGTGCTTCATGTTGCTCACCAGAAGAGCAGGGAACACTGACTCTCTGCGATTTGACATCATCTAAATACAGGACTTCAAAAATTCAACAAAAGGAATAAGTTGAGAAGAATACTCACTATTAAATTCATTTTCAAACAGTCTATTTAACTATATTTTTATAGGACATGTGGATGAAAAAAGGCATTCTATGGAAAGTAACCTTTCCATAGGGTTAGTCTGATTATATTACAGGGTGGTCTGATTATAAAAATCCTGGACAGATCATAGTAGATAGCCGCACCCCAGCCTTAAGTAAGCTCTGCCCATTATTTCTGTTCATCTAGGTTAACACATCTTTGAAATAAGCCATAACTACCCTCAAGAGAACACATAACTGTCTTGTTATATAACCTTGTTAACTATCCTGTAATCAAATCCCCACTTTGCTTTCTTCCACCTCCATATAATCTTCCTTATGTTCTCTCCTTAATTTTAAGTGCTTAAAAGAAGCCGAAAAATTGTTATTCTCTACAGCATTTGAGATCTTGCTCTCCAGCATATGTCATCAGTTTGGCTCAAATAAACTCTTATAAAATTTTTCTACATGTTTGGATGTTTCTAATGTCAACAGACAAGTACCAATAATATCCATTAGGGTATTCGTAGGAAAACCCTAAGTTCAGAATGTCCTGAGTAGTGTCTGTTGGGATTCTGGTTTAACTCCCCTTTCTTTCTTTGCTCTGTTTATCTTCACACTCTGCCCTGCTTCTGTGTCCTATGATATGCAACTCCTAAGCTGGTGATAATGCTGGGTCAGAGCGGATATACTAATTGCAGAGGTGATTGTAATAAAAGTTTCACTTTAAAATATTTTACTGACTTTTGAAAGGCTTACAAACTTATAAAAAGCTGCAAAGATCATTTCTTTTTCTGGAATGATTGAAGAGTAGGCTGTTGACTTAAGCCCTATTATCTTTGAATATGTTAGTGCATATTTCTTATGAATAAAGACATTCTCCTACTTAACCACAACACATTCATCGAAACTAGGAAATTCATAGGTGCATTGCTATTTAATCCTCAGACCCCATTCAAGATTATCCAGTTATCCTAAGTAGTCACCATAACGAAATTGAATTCAGAATCTCAAATTGCATTTATTTGTCATGTCTCTTTAGTTGCTTTACTCTGAAACAGTTCCTCAGTCTTAATTTTCATGGCCTTGATACTTTTGAAGGTGAAAGGCCAGATATTTTGTAGAACATCTCTTAAAGTGATTTTGTCTGTTTCCTCATGATTGGAAATGGATTATATATCTTTGACAAGAAAATCGCAAAGATGGCACTGTTTTAATTGCATCTGGTCTAGCGGTGCATGATTTCGATGGGCCCACTATCAATAATGTCCATTTAGATCACTTGGTTAAGGCGGAGTCTGCCAGGTTTCCCCATTTTAAAGTTACCTTTTCTCTTTTCACTTAAGTATTTTTGTGGCTTGTTACTTTGAAACTATATGACTAGCTCATTCTTCATTAAACTTTTAAGTTTATTTATTTATATCATTTCAATTTATTCATTTATAACTGTTTCCTCATGATTTCCAATTTTATCCAGTGTTATAATTAATTACAAGCATCATATATTTTGATGTCAAATTGTTCCAAATTCGATCTGAGACAGGGCCTTCAAGTTGCCCTCTCATGTCCTTTTGATATGTCTCCATTATTCTCTGAGCACTTCCTTGATTTTCTGTACAAGATGTTTCAGAGTTATCTTGTATTTTATTTGATGCAACCTTGGAATACACCATTTCTCTGAAGATCCTTGGTCTATTTAGTGGTGAATGATATTTAAAAACCAGGATCTGGGAAATAACTGTGTTCACTTCTATGAAGATGTACTGCTCCCAGGTCCTCTCAGCAGATAAAGCTAGAAAATATATGTATGCGTATGTTCCTTTGTTTGCTTTTGTTAGATTATACCTAAGTGAGATCATATAGTATTTCTTTTTCTGTCTGATTTATTTCACTTAGCATAATGCCTTCAAGGTACATCCATGTCGTCATGATGGCAGGATTTTATTTTTTATCATGGAATAATATACTATTATATATACCTGCCACAATTTCTATATCCATATATCCATTAATGGACACTTAGGCTGTTTCTATATCTTAGCTATTGTAAATAATGCTGCAATGGACACAGGGATGCAGATATCTTTTTGAGTTAGTGTTTTCATTCTCTTTGGATAAATAACCAGAAGTGGAATTGCTGGATTATATGGTAATTCAATTTTTTTATTTTTTGAGTTTTAGTTATAGGTGAAACACTTTTTCTCTCGGGTGAGATGCCATTTGCCAGTGCCTGTAAGTATCCAAAGCAATTTTTAAAGTGAAAGATAAACAGGAATCACCTCACACTAAATTCTATATTTATAGATCAGTTTTAAATTTGGTTTCACCAAAACTAATCAAATAAGAAAAGGTATAAAATTCAGGAAAGCTGATTGTCTCAGTATAGGGTCTCTCTCCTTGGCTGAATTTTGCTGGGATACGGTGTCTTTTTAGACCAATAAATTACATAGAATCTTTCTTCTCTAAGCAATACAGAAAACACAATGTTTTGATATTGAGATGCCAGCTTTATAGTATGTTTGCTCACCACAACTTTTGCCTTTACAAAGATGATGACAAGAATGACCAAGATAATGGTGTTTTATCTTTCTGAATTGAATGGAATTAAGTTTTTAAAATATTTTTGAGGAAAAACTTGTCACAGTGTCTGCAGATGGCTATAATCATTTTCTGATTTTTTTTACACATCTAAAGTCCAGTTTTATTTAGTTGTAGGGCTTTTATCCTATTCTTCAATATGCAAGTTATACTCAAGTTTTTGTTTCAGCTTAAAGGAATTTTTATGAAATATTCTAATAAAATTCTTATTTATGGAAAGAGACTTTGAAGAGAAGTAAGTAAAATGTCTATGTTGGTTAGAGATTTAATTTAGTTGTGGACCTGTGTTATAGGAATTAGGATAGAAGGTTATTAAAATTTTGGTCTTGGTGAAAGCCGGAGAGCATTCATTGAACTGGTTATTTCACATTCCTTGGATCATATCACGGTTCTCTTACTCTTTGTTTTTTCTTTCCTTGATAGTTTCACCCTCTTTCTGTGTACAGAGTCTGCAATAACTTCACCGCTCAATCATTTGAAAACCTCTTTCAATTACTAATAACCTTGCTTGTCTGGGACTAAGAAAAAGAAGGCATTCTTTTTCAAGCTGGTAGTCGTCAAAGCTTGGCAAATGTCAGGCAGCCTTTCTCAGAATAGTCTGAGATTTAGAAGAGAATAAGTGCCGAATTCTAAATATTGGCAAAGCAGTTTAGGGAATAGTAGTGTTGATCTTTATTATGCATAGGCCTTGCAGAACAGGAATTATGTTGCTATTGTTATGAATTATATTGTCCTTGGTCATTCTAGCTGGTCAAGAAGAGCTACCAGTTAAAGAGTCCGATCTCACTGGAGTAAAAACATAAAATAATTTTAGTTTTAATAACCACCTGCAGTTGTAAAATTGTTAAATACCTTTTTCTTACTCTTCTGCCTTGTTAGGGACTCTTGAACCATACTGTGGAAGAAGGCCAGGAACCTTCTTGGCCATTTGCCACTACCAATGCCTCCTCCATCTGTAGACATATGGACTGACTACACTATTGCTAGGAGAGCACAGTCCCACAGCCCTCCCTTGGGGAGTGTCTGGTTCTTTGTGATGCTGGTGGTCGCTGCTGACGTGGGGGTTTCCTGGCCTTTGTGCATTTGACTTGCTTGTGTTTCCTTCCCTCAAAGGGGGAGGCAAGATTCAAAAGCTTAATCAAGTGGGTTTGGTTGAGAAAGCTTTGAGGGATTTCAATAATAACATGATCTGATTGTTACTTCAGGAAGAAAACTCTACAAAGTCAGAGATGGTCTGCACAGGAGCAAGAGTTGGGGCAGAGACCGCTTAAAGGGCTGTTACAGAAGTCGAGATGAGAGATGATTGTGCCTCAGATTGGAGGAATACTGGTGAAGCGACTAAATTCAAGATATATTTTGACTGCAGACACAATAGAATTTACTGGTCAATTGGATGCAAGGTGTGAAAGAAAACAGTGAAGGGCCAGAGGTGCATCCACATCTGCAAAGCAGACATTACAACAACTGCAGAAGGTGGGAGAACTTCTTGGTGCTCAGCTGGGGACAATGATAAGAATAAGAAGCGAATGATGTAATCAGAGGACGGTAGGAACTTCAAAAGAGAATACATAGCAAAATAATGTTGACAGAGCAAAGGTCCATCCTTCCTCTCTGACCCCATGAGTCCCCATGGGACTCATTTCTACTTCTTTATGAAGTGGAAATTTATCTGTTTTTAGGGACAGTGATATCATCAAATGAAAATAGGTGTCAGGTAAGATGGAATAGAATAAAGGCTGTTAGAAGCATAATCAAGAATCTAGAGACTTATTTATAATCCTACAATACTGAAGGTCCATATATAGAGAGACTTTGGATGTAAATAAGGTTAGGGGATGAGAGTTTTGGAAGAAAAATCATGAGAGGCGCCCTGATCCTAGCATTATTAGGTAAAAGCTATCATGGAAAATAGACTGAAGGCACATGTTGATAAGGAATGAGAAATACTGAGCAAGAAAATTTGGTTTAAAGGCCAAATAATAGAACTTACCAGTGCCAAGTTTCCACATGGAATGTTGGCATCATGGTACATATATCCTGTGTTGATAGGAGAGCATGAGTGGGGGTCCTCTCTCTGTTTTACACTTTAACTTGGTGGGTCTTTTCTAATTTATACATTTACTGTTGGGTAGAGTAATTGTGACATCAGAAGGAAATTATCCAATCATGGTTTTCTGCTTTTCTCTTAAAATTTCTTTCACTTATTAGTCTTTTGCCCTTTCTGTCTACACTTGTGTCTTACTTCTCACCTGCTCTATAGGTTATGGTATACTGTACAATGTACTAACATTCTAACATCTTATTTTAAGTTGAAAATGGATTTTTGGCAGTTTTGGGACCTAGGATTTTAAAAATACTCAACTAGAATGTATCTCTTGTCATGAATCTCAGCCATCATAACATCAACCTTTCACTTTTTCAGAAAGTGAACATTGCTGTCTGGATAACCAGATCGTCATGTCACCTTGTGACATCATTAATGGAGTCATGTTTATATCTGTACAGTGACTGTCTAGGTGATCCCTCTCATGAAAGATAAAGCAACATCTTCAAACAAAACATGAAATCTGACACAATTAAACGTTCCTTCTCTATTAAATCTTAACTATCGGTAAGTTCATTAAGGAACTTACGGATTCTGCTTTATTAGAACACATGTCACACTTTGTTTTCAAACCTCGCTGTGACCAATTGATGGGATTTGAACTCTGAAGTTACAAAATTGCCTCTTCTACATGTGAAAAGGGGCGGGGGGAGATTATGTAAGAGCAATTTAACTTTGTGAATGGAGAAAATAGCTCTGGCATGTTAGAGGCTCACTGAACAATGAGTGGATCAAATGTGTTTTATTGAGAGATGGATTTTCTAATACTGGAAGTTCCTTATACATTTTTTCATTTTAAAGGAAAGGTTGGAAGGGGTTGGCATAAATCAACAATGTTGCTCTAAGTGTGCCTGCAAAAAGCAAATATCTTCCAAGATACAAATAATTAGAAACTGATAGCAGCCTTTTGTTATAAGGTTAATTTAAATGAAATAATGGATCTGTATCTGTATTAACAAAAGGCCAAAGACGTACTGAGCCAGCTAACTGGACATTTTACAATGGATTGGCAAGATAAAGATTGTAGATGCCACCTATTGAGGCAGCGACAACCTTCACATTTAAGGTAATACTGCTCCTTCTTAGAAAACTTTACATTTAATTACATATTTAATATTTACGTTCTCATTGTATTATAGGCTTCCTAAAGGCAAAAGTCATATCTTCAAAAATTTTCACAATGTCTAGCATGCTGTAGCCTCTCAATAAATATTGATTTAAGAAAAATCTAATTTTAATTTGGGAAGATTAATCAAGTTGGGAAACTGCTAATCCACTGATTTATTCTAATAATCAAACTTTATAAAATTGAGATAGGAGTAGGAAAAACAAATTTCACAAATAAGTCATTTGAATCACTAGTTTCTACCTTTCTTTTCTGCAACAAACCTTTTTCTAGAGATGATTTCAATCTGCCTTTGGAGAGAAATGTAGTCAATAACCAATGGTCCCGTGGGTAACAGATAGAAAAGGCCAAGGGTCTAGAAATTAATAAATTACATAATCAGTCCTCAAAAGTTATATGTGTAACACCTTTTTGTGTGTATTAACACAAATAACATTTGACATTGTATGTGGCATAGAGAAGACCCCTTATCACCCAGCTGTTAAAGTAGAAACTGGGCTTTTACAGCATACGAATATTTTGAAATCAATGAATTCACTAAAGATATTTGTGTCAAAATTAACTATCAAGGATTCCACAAAGATTTCAAGAGAAAAATCATCAGATACATTCGCAAACAATTATAGTGCAAGAAAAAGAAAGTAGACTCTCTGGCAACTCCTTGGGAGCAAAGTAAAGTAACTTAACTATGTTAATCTAAAATAAAAAGCAACAAGCATTTATTTGATATCCAAAAAAATAGCTATTCAGGAGGCACTAATTCAGGCAGAATTAGTGTTCTAATTAGGGAGTCAAAGCAAAGGGTTTTTAAGAGAAAGAGAAAAGTAACTAATCACAGTAATAGAAGAAAGGAATTTCTACTGGTGCTAATAAGTCGAGAAAGGAATTTTTATTGGTTTGGATAAGCTAAGTTATTCTTTAGCTATAGGTATTGGTGCTAAGTCTAAAAATGTCTTGAACTTTCAGTCCTGTAGTCAGAATGTCTGCTTTGCAAACAGTTGTTTGGAATATCATGTCGCTTTGTCTCAGTCTGAAGGTTATTTTTCCCATTGTAAACATTCCAGAGTTTAAGGGGCAAGACATGTAAGGCAGTTCCTCTGGGATGGCAGCCCCAACTCCATTTTGAAGTGGCTCTATTTATATTATTTTTCACAGCTAAGATCACAAAGGGCCTTGGAGAATGCAGCAACGATTGGAAGTGTAACCACTGATGAACTGTCCCTTTCATAATCCACTCAGTAGGCATTTTTCCTTTGGCTGCAAAACTACTTTTGGTTGGATATGAGGTATTCAATCATGAGTTGCTAAAGATTTCCTCTGGGGTGAAATGGATAGGTGCAGGAATCCTGTTTACAAGGACCACCATTTTGCAAATTTTCTAAACACTTTTTTAAAAGAAACATCTATAAATGTCGGAGCAGGAGGACAGAGAGGGTGACACTTGTTGAGAACCTCCTGTCAGTTATGGAGCGAAGCACGTTCAATGGGTTAATCTTATTAATTTGAACCTACAACATTCTAGTGAGGTAGTGAAAAACCCCAGTCACAGTAGAAGAAACAGGATTACAGCAATTTGGAGGCTTGTTCCATTAAGGGGGAACAAAAGAACTCAATCCTCTATCAGTTTTGATGCTGATGCCTGGTGAAGGAACTCTGGTGTTACAGTGGAGCAGCCAGGACCCTAAATGCTTCCCGACCGTGACCAATTAGAAATCAGGACAGAATACGGTTGCAGCAGAGTAATCTACAAATTAGAAACAACAGGACTTAAATGTACTCTGCAGCTGAAATTCAGCGAGTCCTGGAATGGGAGTGGCAAAGAGGTAGTAAAATAGGTAGAGTGCTTTAGGAAACAAGTAGAGACATTTTCAGTGGCCCCACGCAGACTTTGTCCGGGTTGCTGGAAGAGCAACAGACTGGATCGCCTGCCAACAGGAAGAATGCTCCTTCCGTCTGGAGGGCTTTCTCTCTCCCCTCCAGGCCTCCGGGGGACCGAAGCAGCCAGGAGTTGTTTCATTCGCCTCTGCAGGGACCGGGAGGGCGGAGGCTGGGATTTGCAGAAGGTCAGCGGTGGCCACGCTCCGCGGGAGTCTGGAAGCTCACCGCGTCCCTGAGCGCGCTCTTTCTGTTCAGCTGCTGCCCCGAGGCTCGTTACAGCAGCCTGCGCTCCAAGCTCAGTCGCAAAGAAGCCATGGAGAAGTCCAAGGGCCGACTGTACCTTTGGATGTGCTTGGCTGCAGCGCTGGCGTCTTTCCTGGCAGGATTTTTGGTGGGTAAGTGTCCAAACCCCTTCTCTCTGAGCCCAGTGCTGTCGCTTTTCCGCTCAGAAATCCCGATCCGACTGTGCTGGCTTCACCCTCCCGCTGAGCTCAGTCGGGGTGGAGAACTCCGTGAATTTCAGCCAAACTGGAAACCGAATGGAATGCATTCGGGCCTTCTTAATAAAGTGTGACTGAAATCCAAATTTATTAACTGTTCACTGAGTTCAGGGTACTGATAACCGCTGATGGTAAGACAATTTTGAATTGTCGCAGTCCTCAGAGATGAAAAACGATGGTTTCAGTTCCAAGCATCATTAATGAGTCAAAACTTGCAATTAACATGGGCAGCACTGAAAAAACTTCTCTCCCTTCATCATTTGTTGAATATTTGTGGAATGCTCCCTGTGTGTCAGGTACTGCACTAAGAACTAGACCCAGGGGAGAACAAGAAAGGCAAAGGCCCTTGCCTTGATGGGCAACATGTGGGAAAATGAAAAGAACTTCATATAAAACTTGTTTTAACCACCTCAGAATTACACTACACAGCAGAGTTTGAAGGTTTTTTACATTTAATATGAATATTTTTATAAAGCTCACCATGATTTGTTTCTTAAAGAAGGGCTTGTTTGTTTTGTTTGTTTGTTTGTAGTTTTTATAAAAATCAAAAGCAATCATGTGTGTATTCTTCCCCAGGGTGGTTTATTAAGCCTCTCAAAGAAACGACCACTTCACTGCGCTATCATCAAAGTATACGGTGGAATCTGGTATCCGAGATGAAAGCTGAAAATATTAAATCATTTCTTCGGTAAATTAGTTTTGGATATTTGACCCTAAAAATAAAGTATTTAAAATATTGAAGAGTGAGAAGTGTATCAAAACTGGTGATAGTCTTTGTGTGAAATTATATGATACTATATTCACTTACGGTAGTTTTAAATGACCTTTTAAACTGCTCTTAAGGTAAAATCTATTTTAATGTTGCAGGAGTGTTCCTTTCCTAACTTCGTCTACAGAAAAAAGTATCTGATTGCTTTATGTTTCTTTACAACTTCATGTAACTTTGGGCTGATAATGTTATTCTTTGCTCCCCATGCCTGGATTTAATCAGCAATGTTATGTCAGGAAGACTTACGTTGTAAACTCTGATTTAGAGGAAAGGAGGTTAAAGTTTCAGATTGCCTGCCACAAATTAAACTTCTATCCCAGTTTGCAAATATAAGTAATACAAATAGAAGAAAATGGAAGCAAAAGAGTCAGTGCAAACCCACCAGTCTCTAAGCATGAAAAAGAGTGATATTTGGGGGAGTGATTAAGAACTCGTGTAAGGTAGTCACCATGACATTTATTTCTATATTCAGACTCTTAAAGGAGTGTCATTAGAAATACCTCAGCTTTTTCGAAGTATAATTTACACAAATAAACTGCATCATATATAACCTACATTTTGAGAGTATTGGCAGATGCATACTATACTCAACAAACTATCTTCTCAGTCATACAGAAAATTTACTTTATGCTCTTCGCAGTTTTTTCCTCCCTTCATCCATCCCCCTAGGCAATCAGTTTTATGACACTATGAATTCCTTTACATTTTCTAGGATTTTATATAAATGGAATCATACAGTTATGTGTTCTTTGTGTCCATTTTCACTCAGCATAATGAATTTGGAATTCATCCAGATTGCATATATCAGTAATTTATTGTTTTTTACCCCTGACTAGTATTCTATTGTATGAATATACTACAATGTGTAGTTGATGGGCTTTTGGGTTGTTTCTAGTTTTTGACTAGTGTGAATAAAGCTGCTATGAACACATGTTTACAAGTTTTTGTGTGGACATGTTTTCATTTCTCTTGGAATTGATGATAAATACATTTTCAACTTTTTAAGAAAATGCCAGATTTCAAAAGCGGTTGTATCATTTCCAATTTCTACGGAACATGTGTAAGTGTACCAGTGCTTTGCATTCTGGCCAACACTTAGTATTGTTAGTTGTTTTAATAATAACAATTCTAATGGGTGTATAGTGGCATCTCATTGTGTTTTTAATTTGCATTTTCTTGTTGTTAAGGATCTTTTCCTGTGCTTATGGAACTTTGTATATCTTATAAAGTGTTTACTTAAAAATTTTTCCATTTCTAAATTGTTTTCTTATTGAATTATAGTGTTTATTTATATAGTCTGGATAGAATACCTTCGTCAGACATGTGTTATGAATATTTCATTCTGTGCTATGGCTAGCCTTTCATTTGTTTGTTTGTTTACATAGTGTAGTTTTTGAAAGGCAGGAATTTTTAAGCCCAGTTAACCAATTTTTGTTTTACGTTTAATACTGTGTGCTATCTAACTTTGCCTATGAGAATTTGTGAAGATTTTCTTCTGTTTCCTTTTAGAAGTTTTATAATTTTAGCTTGCACATTTAGGTCTGTGATTCACTTTAAGTTAATTTGTGCATGGTATGAGTTGATGATTTCTTAAATACAAATATTCATTTATTCCCACAACAATTTTGAAAAACCTGTTCTTTTCCAATTGAATTGACTTGGCATCTTTGTTCAAAATCATTTGACCAGAAAATGTGTGGCCTGTTTTTGGATTTTATATTTTCTTCTGATCTCTTGATCTGTATGTCGCAATATCACAATATCTATCTTGTTTAGTGTAGTTTAATAGTAAGTTTGATAATCAGAGTTAACCCTCCAAATTTCTCTTTTTAAAAATTGCTTTGACTATTTTAAGTGATTTGTATTTCCAAATAAATTTTAGAATCAACTTATCCGTTTCTACCAAAAAAAAAAAAAAAAGAAAGAAAGAAAAGAAAAAGAAAAAGCCTGCTGGAATTTCGATTAAAATTGAGTTGAATCTGTAAATGAATTGGGAAGAAGAATAACATCTTTAAAATACTGATGCTCTCAGTCCCTTTATTTATTCATCTTAGGGGATGTTCTACAGTTGAACTTTTCACACTCATTGAAGGACACTGGCATTTTCCCCAGTTTTTGGATATTATAATTAAAGCTGCTAGTAACATTTATATACAGGTTTTATGTGATCACAGGCTTTCATTTCTCTGGGACAAATGCCCAAGAGTGAAAATTGATAGGTTGTACATTTTTAGTTTGAGAAGAATTTGCCAAATGACTTTAGAATATGACTGTATTTTAGATTTTCCATTGGCGTTATCACTATTTTAAATTTTACTCATTCTGACAGATGTATAGCAATATCTCACTGTGATTTTAATTAGCATTCCCGTAATGATTAATTAATAATATTGAACATCTTTTCTGTGCTTATTCATCATCTCTTTAGTGAAATGTCTGTTCATGTGTTTCGCCTATTTTAGTTTTTTTTTCCTTTTGAGCTTTAGAAGTTTTTATATTTTCCAGATACAAGTCTTTTGTTGGCTTTGTGGTGTACAGATATTTTTCCCAGTCTGTTATTTGTCTTTTCATGTATTAATAGGGTCATTTGCAGGTCAAAAATTTTTAATTTTAACGAGGTCGTTTATTGGTTTTTCTTTTTATGGAACATACTTTTGGGTTCATGTCTAAGAACTATGTGACTATCCCTAAATCCCTTTTTTCCTCTCTGCCCCATTCCCAAATTTTATAATTTACATTTTGCATTAAAGTTTGTAATTCATTTAGAGTTAGTTTTTATTTAAGGTATAAGCTTTGGTTGAGGTTCATTCTTCTGCCTGTGGATGTCCAGTTTCTAGCATCATTTGTTGAAATGCTATCCTTCTTCCACTTAATTACTTTTGCATCTTTGTCAAAAATCAGTTTGGATATGTTTTAGTTTTTTTTCTGGGTTTCTATTCTGCCTTGTTGATCTATGTATCTATTCCCTTCAGTACCACACTCTTATTTTTAATTAAATGTATTGGGGTAACATTACTTTATAAAATTATATATGTTTCAGGTGTGTAATTCTATAAAACATCACCTCTATATTGCATTGTGTGTTCACTACCCAAAGATAAATCTCCTTCTTTCGCCATGTATTTGACCCCCTGTACTCTCTTAATTCCCCACCTCCCTCCTCTCCTCTAGTAATCACCATACTGTTGTCCATGAATTTGTTTGTTGCTTTCTGTTTTATATCTCACATATGAGTGAAATCATATGGTTCTTGTCCTTTTCCATCTGACTTATTTCACTTAGCATGATACTCTCAAGATCCATTCATATTGTCAAAAGTGGCAATATTTCATTATATTTTTTATGGCCGAGTAGTATGTCACTGTACATATGTACCACATCTTCTTTATTGAAGGACATTTAGGTTGTTTCCATGTCTCAGCTATTGTGAATGATGCTGCAATGAACATAGGAGTACTGATATCATTACAAATAAGTATTTAAAAATTTTTTGAGTAGATACCCAGAAGAGGATTGCTGGGTCTTGTGGTAGCTCTGTTCTTAATTTTTCAAGAAACCTCCATACTGTTTTCCAAAAGGCTGCACCAATTTACAATCTCACCAGCAGTGAAGAAGGGTTCCTTTTCTCCACATCCTCTCCAACACTTGATATTTCTTATCTTATTGATAGTAGCCATTCTCACAGGTGTGTTGTGGTATCTAATTGTGGTTTTGATTTTCATTTCCATTATAGCTAGTAAAGTTGAGCATCTTTTCATATATCCGTTGGCCATTTGTGTGTCTTTTTTATTTCTCCTTTATATCTAAAGCAGCAGTCCGCAGCCTTTTTTGGCACCAGGGACTGGTGCTCCTATGAGAATCTAATGCCTGCTGATCTGAGGTGGAGCTGAGGCGGCGGCGATGCTAGTACTGGGGAGTGGCTGCAAATACAGTTGAAGCTTCACTGGCTCACCCGCCACTCACTTGCTGTGTGGCCTGGTTCCTAAGAGGCCATGGGCCAGTAGTGGTCCATGGCTTAGTAGTGGTCCATGGCTCAGGGGTTGGGAACCTCTGATCTAAAGGATTGCTTTGCTGAATATATTATTCTTGACTGATGATTTCTCTTTCAACATTCTGAATATTCGATTCTAATATCTCTTAACTTGTAAGGTTTCAGTTTAAAAATTCAATGATAATATAATGATGTTTCCTTTATAGGTTAGTCTTCCCCCCACCCAGCTACCTTGAAAATTCTTTGTCATTAGCTTTTGACAATTTTAATATAATGCGTCTTAAAGAGGTCTTTTGGGATTGAGATAATTAGATGTTTTTGTAGCTTCTTGGATTTGAGGGTTCATCTTTTTACATAGGTTCGGGAAGTTCTCATAGATTGAATAGGCTGTTTTCTTCTACCTCTTTTGGTATACCCATTATTCTTATATTTTTCTTTCTAATGTAGTCATAGTTCTTGTAGACTTAATTTTTTATTAACTCTCAATTCTCTTTTTCTACCCGATTCATTTCTAGATTTTTATTTTTAAGATCATTCTTTTTTCACCTGGTCTGTTGTATTTCCTAAACTCTCTAATTCATTCTTCATCTCATTTGAGTTCTTTAGCTCCAGAATTTCTGTTTGGTTATGTTATGTTTTATAGTTTCCTTCAATCTCTTCAGTAAAGTACTACTTTTATTCCTGAGTTGATTGAAATTCTTGAGCTCATTGAACTGCCTTTCTGAATTTTCTTGTATCTCCTAGAGCCTTTTTAGAACTGCAATCTTGAATTCTATCATTTAAATCACAGTCTTCCATGTCTTTGAGTTTGTTTTCTGGAGACTTTTCATTTTCTTTTTGAGCCACTTTATTAACTTGGTTATCTATGATACTTGATAAATTATTTCTCTGCCTGGGCATTTTAGGGATTTACATTTTTTTAAAATACTGTATTTTGCTTTTAACAGTTTAGCAAGTTGATAAGTAGAGATCTTTCTTTTGTTTTCTAATAGGTGTGATATAGTAACAAGTTTTTGTTTTCTCTTACCTGCACTGCTGGGAATTCCTGGATCTCTGTGGGGTGATGTCACCTTAGCCATTAAAAATGCCTTTTATTCCCCCAAAGAGGTGGGTGTCCCCTCTGTGACTAGATCCTCTGGGTCTCAGGGCACCACCCATCTGTGGTGGAATGTGATGGGGCTCCAGGCCTGTGAGTTTCCGGTGCTGCTTTCCAGCAACCAGAAGCCACCAGTTGCACTGTACTATCTGAGGTGTCAGTTGCTACTACCTGGTTCCACCAGACAGGGGGAGGTATGAGAAGGGGAGGCGGGTTGGCGCATCTGAGACTTTGCTTTTTCCACTCAATTTAGCCACAATGTGTATGGCTGCTCAGCCTGGAATGTTGCTTCTGCCCCTTCTCAACCTGCTGTAATCCCGACACCTCCACCGCTACTGCCTCTGTTGAAGCTGGGCAGGGGCGGTGGAGGAGGAGCTATAGTGGATTTGCATGTCTGTGGCTTTGTTTTTTTCCCTGGTGATGGCAGCCGCTCTGTCCTTCCTCCCCTGCTTGCTCAGATATGTCGTTTTGGATGTCTCAATGCACAAATCTCTTGAACATGTTTATTTGTTAACCAGGGAATCTTTTATTGAATTATAGTTGTCTGACTTTAAGGTGAGAGACCAGAAAGTCTGACATTAACCATGCTGCTAACGTCACTCTGTCCACACTGTCTTGATTATTGAAGCTATATCATAAGCCTTAATGCATAGAATGATTCCTCCCACTTTATTCTTTTAAACAATTATTTTAGCTATTCTACATCCTTTGCATTTATATATAAACTATAAACACATTTATGTCTAGAAAAATCCTTCCAGGGATTTTGATAAGAATTGCATTAATCTTATAAAGCAGTTTGGGGTACTTATCTTTACTATGTCCAGTCTTTCAATTCATGAACATAGGAAGTCTCTCCCATTACTTAGGTCATCTTTTATCTCTTTTATCAACATTTTATAATGTTCTGGATACAGATTCTGTATTTGTATGGTTAGGCTTATATCTAAGTTTTTTATCATTTTTGGGGGGCAAATGTAATTCATATTGTTTTTAATGTTAGTTTCCACGTTTATTGTTACTATGTAGAAACACCATTGGTTTTTGAGTGTTCTTGTGTCCTATGGCCTGTCTAAACTCACATTATGAATGTTTTGCAGATTAATTAAGATTTTCTATGTAGACAATCATGACATACTTAAACAAGGACAATTTCCAAACTGTATGCCCTTTTCCTCTTCTTTTTCTCCTCCTCCTCCTTTTTTTTTTGTACTGACTGGAATTCCAGTACTAAGTTGAATAAAAATGATGAGAGCCAACATCCTTTCCATGTTTCTAAACTTGGGGAAAAGCATTCAGAGTTTTACCATTGTGATATTATCTGTAGATTTCTTATAGATGTTCTTTATCAAGTTAAGAGGTGTCAGAAGCAAAACTTGGTGATGCTCTTGACCAAACATTGAAACTTATATCTGTTTCTTGTAGCACTGCTTTGTTTTAATGTGTAATATAGCATAAAGTGGTAAGTTTCATATGGATAGTTTGCATGATGATTGTCTCTTTGGAGTTGCCTTTTCTTTCTTTTACATCCAACTGAATACAGAAATTGCTTACCAAGAATGATGAGAGAATAAAGGTAGAGTGAAATACATTGAAATAGGAGCCCAATACTTGAATGAAGAGGAGTTACCCACAATTTTCATAGCACCTAGAATATGTAGAAGGTGGTGACTTTTGATATGAGCTTCAAAAGAGTTGTTAGTTTTGAAAGAAGTAAAAGGAAAAATATTTGGAAGAGCCAATGGAGAGTAAGAAGGACTCCTAGCTGATCTTTTAGCCCTGAGATTTGGGAGTGGGGGTGGACATGGGAAATAGAACAGTCTACAGGAGAGCTGGGTTCTCTGAAGAAACCAATTAAGTCAAGGAGGTCAGGCAAATATTCAGAGAAGGGAATAAGGATAGAGAACTGTTGATCAGAGATCTGGAGGATTTATGATCAGTGCAAGAGTCTAGGAGCATAAGGAGGATTCAAGATTGTGTTAAAAGAATTAAGTATAGTGGAAATTCTTTGATTTTTCTTCAGCCATTTTCTTTTTGGCAGAGCCTTAACTGTTGGGTGTTTGCCCTTCTTCAGGAGGGTATGTGTTCAGTAAGGATTATTTTCCTTCCAGTCTGAGGATCTCTTGATGGGTCTATAATCCAATCCTTATACCTCTCTTCCCTCTGGCAATGGTTGGTTTGAGAAGGGGTATATAACCCTATTATGCCTAATGAAATGGGAGGAAAATTCAGTGGATATCATCTATAAAAAGCTTTCCTCTGTTAAAAGAAATGCAAAAGAGGAAATAGCTGTTCTCGTTTGTACTTTTTTGTCCTGAACATCACAGTGTGAATATATATATATATATATTGATATATATATATATATATATATAATGCCTGTAGCATCATATATATATAATACCTGGAGCTATAATGCCCAACATGGACCATAAGGAGAAATTCAGATGTAAAGTCAAGGGTGTTATGCCCTGCTGCTCTTTTTTGGACTTCTGTATTTCATTTCAGTGTGTTCTCTAAAAGATGGGAGGCAAAAGTTCATGGTTAATCTTTCATTTGAATTTAAGGAAATATATATTTTTTCTAATTATAAGACTTTTATCTGCTCACTGTGGAAAATAAAACAATTACAAATGATACACAGTAGGAATTAAATATTTCCAACCTCACTGTTTTTATGCATATGAAAAAACTTTTGTCTATAAAAACATTAATGCTCTTTTTTTATAGATACTTTAAGATATTAAATACCTGTAACCTGCAATTTTTATTTAATATTATAGAAAGGGAAATTTTCACAAAGAAAAAGATGCTTGAGGAGTCCTAATGGATGATTAATAGCTTGCAGGTGGAAAAGACGAATGAATAGAGGTGATAGAGGAAGGTTCAGGTAAATAGGACATTTCTATTTGAGAGACAACCTTGTGCAAAGGCTAACAGGTGGTCACCTCAAGAGAAAAATGAGTATAGAGCAGAGAAGTTTATAAGGAGTGTGGTGGGATGTGAAGCTAAAAATGTTGAAGGGTGGATTAGATGAGAAAGAGTCCCATATGCCATGTTGAAGTATGAAGTTTATAATGCAGGGTGTAGGGAGCCAGAAGATTTTAAGCAATTAAAAAATATGATCAGATGAATGTTTTTAAAACATCACTATTTCTCAAGGTCAAACAACTGACTTTCAGATTCTAGTCTTGGCATTTAATAGTTATGAAATCATGAACAAGTTATTTAAGTACTCTGTTGCCTCATTTTCAAAATAGAGACAATGGAAGAAGAGTCATGAGGATTAAATGAGATAACCCATGTGAAACCACCTGGTCAAGTTCCTGGCATGTAATACGTTTTCAATAAACATTAACTTTCTTTACTGCTGATCTTTTTTGGTAGTCTGATAGTTAACTAAAAATCTAATTTACAAAAGTATTATTGCTCTACTGATAGGGAGAAGAAGTTTGGGAAACTCTTTTAAAATATTACTTCAAAGTGAATCTTTTTAAGAACTATATTTGTGAGATCACTTTGATGCTCCAGATCATTTAAACCAAGAACCAATTGAACATTGCCCAAATTCAATTCAATAAACATGTATTATATAATTCCTGGATAACAGGCAGGAATTAAGCCCTAAGGGATATAAAAATAAAAATTCATGGACTTTAACTTCAATGAGATAAATAAACAAGTGCATACAGTATGATAAGAACAATAGTAGACGTATATGTTAAGTAGACTGCCCAACTGGTGTCTTGCAAAGATTATGATTTTTTTCAAAACTTCTTCATTTACTAATGAGCAGTAGGAAGGTACACTGTTGATATAGAGGCATGACATTCATCCAGGGTGTTTTCTCATACCCAAGCCTTTGCTGATTGTGTTTACCATGGAATGTGTTCTTTTCTGGGGAGCATAATGTGAAAACTGCAGTTATTCATAAATATTTAAAAGCTGGAGTGGGGCAGAAAAATAAAAATTTCTCCTAGTTTTTTTAAGTTCTTCTGGCTGGACTAATAATCAAATTAACATGAGACAGATCAACAGGAGAAAATAACAAAATTTAATACATATGTACACATGGAGTTCCAGTGGAGCCTGATGACAAATCAGGAGTTAAGGTTTATATGCCATCTTGAGCTAAGGAGAAAAGGTGGGGGAGGGGGTTGTGTTTCGAGACTTCAATGGATAAGAAGGCAATTTAGAGGGAGATAGAAAAGCAAATGTTTGCTAAATAAATGTTTGCTGTGCCATCTTTAACAATGGGACATGGAGAGAATTCCTATCAATTAGTTTTGCTAGATTCCTCCCTGCCTATCACACTTAGTTCAGATTAAATTCTAGTTTCAATGATGTCTCCCTTTCTGGAGCAGGTCCTCTATCTAAATTCCTTCTAGGCAATAAGGTGGAAGGTCAAAGGTTTTTTCTGAGACTTTTGTTTGTTGGAAATAACCATCTTAAAATAATCAATGTCCCCAAAGGCACATTTTGAAGAGTGCCAAACTCTGTTCTCTCTCACTGACAAGTCTAGAAATTGGTATCTCTAGATGAGTTTTTTATATCTCTGATATAGAAATGAGAATGTAATGCCTAAAGTATAAATAATGCATCTAAAATAGTTCTTAGGCACATCATCTGAATATAGTAGTCTTTAACTCCACTTGTATTTTATTTTCACTTTAGTTCTTTTACAAAGCTCCCTCATCTGGCAGGAACAGAACAAAATTTATTGCTTGCCAAGAAAATTCAAACCCAGTGGGAGAAATTTGGACTGGATTCGGCCAAGCTGGTTCACTATGATGTTCTCCTATCTTACCCTAATGAGACAAACGCCAACTATATATCAATCATGGATGAACGTGGAATTGAGGTGATGTAAAAGTGTTGGTACTTCTTGTACTTTACAACTCCACCTCTTAATGTGAATTGAAATTTAGAGTCAAATAAAAAGAAACTTGTTAATAATGCAATGAAACTCATATTTTCTAGATAAGTTATTAAGTTACAAACTAATCAGTGTCTAATACAGAGAAAACTTTAATAGTGCAATGAAACTCATATTTCCTAGAAAAGTTAATAAGTTACAAACTACTTATTCAGTGTTTACTATGTGTTAGGCATAGTACTAGGTCATGAGGCCAGAATGAAGAGTAGGACATGGTTCCTTTGCTTAAACAAGGTGAGGCAGACATGGAACACATCATTTCAAACCAGTATGGTAAGTGCTATGAAGAGCATGGTTAGGGTTCTTTACAAAGAAAGGGCCACAGACCAGTGTAGACATAAGAACATTCAAACCTGTAGAGAATCTTTATGAGTTTATTTGAGCCAAACTGATGACATATGCCGGGTTGCAGCTCTTTATGTATTTAAAATTAAGGAAGGAACATAAGGAAAGTTACGTGGAGGTGGGAGAAAGCAAGGTGGGGATTTCATTACAGGATAATTAACAAGGTTATGTGCTCTCTTGAGAGTGGTTACTGCTTATTTCAAAGGTGTGTTAACCTAGATGCACAGAAACAATGGACAGGGTTTGCTTAAGACAAAGATAAACCTTTTACTTAAAAAGTTATATGCCTGGAATGTGACCTGCCCAGCTAGGAATTTATGATTAGAACACCATGTAAGATTATTTTCCACAGAACTCTTTTTTTCATTCATACCAGCCTGGGAGTCAGAGAAGAGTTGATGAGTCATGAAAAATTCTAAAGAATTTATCATGGAAAAGCAAGATAAGAGAATTCTAGGCAGAAGATTTATCATGGAAAAGCAAGATAAGAATTCTAGGCAGAAGATTATATTGGCAAAGGCTTGGAGACATATGCTAGTTTAGTATTATTGAGAGAATTTAAAGATTTTTCTGTATGTAAAGAATATAAAATACAGAATGAGCCATGATAAGAGATAAACTAGTATACAGTTGACCCTTGAACAACATGGGAGTTAGGGGTGTCAACCCTTAACCTATGTATAACTTTGACTTCCCAAAACTTCACTACTAATAGTCTGCTATTGATTGGAAGCTTTACTGATAGCATAAACGTCAAGTAACACACTTTGTTATATGTATTTTACACTGTATTCTTACAATAAAGTATGCTAGAGAAAAGATGTTATTAAGAAAATCAAGATAAAATACATTGAAAATGTATTTATAGAATGTATTTATTGAAAAAAAACTGCATATAAGTAAATGGACTGCACAGTTCAAACTTGTGTTGCTCAAGGGTCCACTGTATATGTTTTGGGGAAAGGTCATAGAAGGGCTATACACCAGTCCTAAGAAACTTAGAATTCAATTTCAGTCAATGGAAACCATTGACAAGTCCTAAGTAATGGAAGTGTGTGTCTAGAGAGGCATTTTAGATAGTTTGGGCAGTCTGTAGATTATACCTGACTAGGCGATGGGTTAAAATTGGAGTCTTAAGACAATAGTCCAGGTAAAAGAAGACAAAGCCCTGAATTAGGATGTTAGCAGGAATGAGGAAGAGGGATAGATTTGAGAAATAGTTAGGAAGCAGTATTGGCAGGATTTGATTAGTGTGATTGCCTGGAGGAAGGAGATGAGGACAGAGTCCTGGTGTCTGGTGTGTGGCTAGCTAGTGATGCTAATAGTGGTAGGGAATGCGGACCCAGAATCAGGCCTGGAGTGAGAGAAGGTAAATTCATATCTTGCTGGTTTTAGTTTGGACGTCCAAGCTGAAATGTGTATCAGGCCCTTAAATATACAAGTCTTGAAAGCTAGGCATTGTAAGCATATGGATAAAATTTTGAGAGTCAATGAAGGAAGAGAATATAAAATGAGGCTAGCAGTATACTGGGGACAAAACATAGAGAAACTTTATTTAAATGCAGTTGAAAAAAGAGGAGCCCAAAAGAAAGCTGAAAGGAATAGTTGGAAAAGGAAGAGAATCATGGGAGTACCACCCTTTGAAGCCTGTTTTTATGCTTCATACGGGAGCTTTTGTTTACCTGAGATTGCATGCATTTATATCAGTTTCTACTATTTTGAAGACAACAATAATGATAAAGCTCTTTTTTGTTGTTGCCAGTGAAATTTATCTGTTTAATAACAGAACCTAGTTTCAAGATGCTTAACCTTAAATGGATACTTGAGGCAAAATACATTATTCTTTAATAACAATGCAGAATATTTCCAACTTCATGTGTTTTGATGCTTGCTAGATTTTCAAAACATCATACCTTGAGCCTCTACCAGATGGATATGAGAATGTTACAGATATTGTACCACCATATAATGCTTTCTCAGCCCAAGGCATGCCAGAGGTAAAATAAAAGACATTTTCTTATTCAACTCTTTAAACCTTCCTTTGTTATATAAAACCTCTGTAGAGGACTAAGCCAAAATTAGGAAGATCATACATCCTGATCCATACTTTGAGGTTCAGTGCTATGTATACTCTACCTAAAAATAATTTAAGAAAAAAGAAAAAAAAAAGGATACCAGAAAAAGAAAGAAAATAAATACATAAAAATCAGACTCTATTGAAGCAGATGCTACTCTTTGAAATACAAAAAAACGTGCCTTTAATTCAGTAAGGGCGGTAGATGTTTTTAGAAGCTTTTTCCTTTGTAGTCTGACTTCAAATTACAGATTTATAGATATGATTTCACAGATCACACCACAGAAATTTAAAAATTAATACCATGGTTGGAAATTAAACATAGCTGGAATTTTAAAATGACTTTTATTTATTCTATTTCCTGTGACTCAGTATACACTGATAATTTCTGTAAAATAAAATACATGGTTTTCTGCATATATTGAAATATTTTCAAACTACTTCCATAGACTCAACATGGATCTATTTCTTAAGCCCAAGCCAGGAAAGATAATTTTTGATGATGCAGTGTCGGGGAGCAAACTTATTCTTTGGTTTTCTCTTTAATTATAGCAGTATTAAGTATTTTTCTCTTTTGTTTTCCCTATAGGGAGATCTTGTATATGTAAACTATGCTCGTACTGAAGATTTTTTCAAACTTGAAAGAGAAATGGGCATCAATTGCACTGGAAAGATTGTTATTGCAAGATACGGGAAAATCTTCAGAGGAAATAAAGTATCGTTATTTATTTTTCTAGAAGGAAGGAGATAAGATATATTCAGTTAATGTAAATGGTCAGCTTGCATCACAGTTTCCAAAACTGATTTCACCATATATATATATGGTGGAAAAAAATATATATATATATGTAGTTATTTCCATGGTTGCACAGAAAATCCTGTTATCTTACCTCACATATCTAGAAAAAATTATTTTAATAATTTTATTACCAAATAAATATTTGCTTTTTTATTTAATATAAGTAAAAGGAAATTTATGTAAACTAAAAAAATAAACTCCCCTGCATTACCCAGCTTCATTGCCCTGACATAGTTAATCTTAATAGCTCTTTCCAGACCTAATTCTATAAAATATGAATGTAAATATATGTCTCTGTACTAATTTTACATATATTATTTTATAAAGAGGGCATCAGTTACTGAATCATAATGGCTGAATCATAATGTATATTATTTCAACATTTTGATGGCATCATCAAATTATCCTTCAAAAAAGTTGTGACAGATTATACTCTCTAATATTATGTAAGAGTGCTTTCTGAATATTGGGATATGTTTTAGTTGATCAAATCTGATGATTATCTATCTTTTCCTGCAGTACTTCTGGTAATGAAAAATTCAGTATCATATAGGATAGATTTTCTTATTTGTGGTCAGTTTGGATTACAAAAATGTTTACAAAAACACTGTGGGCAATTTTTCACATAGAATTTTAAATTAATGTAATTCCACAAATATTGTAGAATGCTTACTCTATAATGTGCCAGATTTTGGAGGATGGATAGCTAAAAGTGATTAACACATGGTCCTACTTCTCAGAAACACTCTCAGTTTAGTAGGGGAGAAAGATATTTAAACAATATATTTTAAAATACTTTTATCCATCCTAAAGCAAAATTTTATACACAATATAGAAGTATAACGAAGGGAGACATTAATTTTGCAGTTTTAGGGTCAATAGGAATGTTTCACAGAAAAGAGGTGATAACTTGTTTGAAGTTATATAGAATAAATGAGAGTTATTAGGTCTACCAAGAGAAATTGCCTTCAAGGCACAGAGAACTAAATGAGTAACAGCATGATAAAAAGCATTGTTTAAATTTCCTAACATTATTAAATTGATTTTCTCTTAGATGAATAAGTCAATCATTTGCCATTTTTACATCATGAGTTGCACATTGCCCCTGCAGGTTAAAAATGCCATGTCAGCAGGAGCCATAGGAATCATCCTGTACTCAGATCCAGCTGACTACTCTGCCCCGGAAGTACAACCATATCCCAAAGGATGGAACCTTCCTGGAAGTGCAGCCCAGAGAGGGAACGTGTTAAATTTGAATGGTGCTGGTGACCCGCTCACTCCAGGCTATCCAGCTAAAGGTAATGGATGAGCCTGCCATGGTCCACCCATTTTTTCAGAAATACTACTTCCCCTTATAGAAGACATAAAAGCAAGCATCTATAGATAACAGTAAAACTGTGTGCAGTTATAATATTTTGGATGACTATTGCTAGGAATTCAGAGATATTTCCCTTGTATTGCTTTAGTTTTAAGTTTTAATGAGTTGTGGACATGGAGAAGGGAAGGTCAGCTCAATTCTCTCTCTAACTTTAGTAGAGGTTCAGAAACACAGAGCCTCATATCAAAGTAATACTGCTCTTACCAAACTAGAATGTGGGGTTTCTGTGATTTTATCCTTCTCTAGATCATACTTTTCTATTTTTAAAAATACCAATGAGTTTTTTGTTATTTAATATGTAAAATGTGAATTTTTTTTGTGTCATTTTATGAAATGTGAAAACCATCTCCATGATCAAGATAATGAACATATCCATTACCCAAAAAAGCTTCCTCTCTTCTCTTTGTAATAGCTCCCTCTCAACCCTTCCTGCCTCTTCCTACGTTCTGCCAATCCCTAGACAACCAATGATCTGCTTTCTGTCAGCATATTTATTTTGAGGTCTATCCATATTGATCTGTGTCAACAGTTCATTCCTTTTTTGCTGAGAAGCATTCCATTGAATAGATATATTACAGCTTGTTTATTCATTTACTTGTTGATGGAAATTTGGATTGTTTTCAGTTTTAGGGCTATTACGCATAAAGCTGCTTTGAATGGTTGTATACAAGTCTCTTTGTATACTTTTATTTTTCTTGAGTACCAACATAGAACTGGAATGGCTTCAATAATATGATAGTGGCATGTTTAACTTTTTAAGACATTTTCAAATTGTTTTTTAAAGTGGTTGTATCATTTTACAGTCCAGCAGCAGTGTAAGAATATTCCAGTTGTGACATCCTTGCCAACATTTAGTATGTCAATCTTTTTTAACAGTATATTCTAATAGAAATGTAAGTTCTCCAAGTTCCAATTCTTTTTCAAGGTTTTTGTGATTATTCTAGGTCAATTCCATGTGAATTTTAGAACCGATTTACCAATTTCCACCGAAAAGCCTCCTGGGAGGTTGAATAGTCTATAGATCGGTTTGGGGAGAATTGATATCTTAAACATACATACATATATACATACATACATACATACATAGCGGCTCTTCAGTTCCCTGAATGTGGTAACAACTCTTGATTTATTTAAGTTTTCTTTAATTTCTCTCAGCATGTTTGAAGTTTCACTTCACAGATCATGCATATCTATTTTCACATTTATCCATAAGCATTTCATAGTTTTATGCTGTCTTAAATTACATTTTAAGTTTCAGTTTCCAATTGTTTATTGCTACTAAGTAGAAATACCATTGTATTTCTAAAGTAAATATATTGATTGTATATCTTGCAAATTTGTTAAACTCATTAATTAGTTCTATTGGGTTTTTGTAGATTCTATCAGTTTTTACGCAGATGATCATGTCACCGGCAAATAAAAACATTTCTTTTGTTTCCAATCTGGATGTCTTTTATTTCTTTTTGTCTTATTGTATTGGCTAATACTTCTAGTATATTACTGAAAAAAGTTGTTAGAGCAGATACCCTTGCCTTGTTCCTGCCCCAAGGAGAAGTCTTTTTCTTTTAAGTATGTTTTTTATAGATTATTTTTGTTCGATTGAGGAAGCTCATTTCTATGCTAATGTGATAAGAGTTTTTATCTTAGCACATATATCTATGAATAATATTGAATTTTATCAAATGCTTTTACTACATCTATTGAAATGATCATAAGTCGTTATTATTTTATTAAGTTGCGCTGATTGATTTTTGAAAATTAAACCAAACTTTCCATTCTAGGATAAACTTCATTTGGTCACAATGCATTATTCTTTCATATATGGTGGGCATATTGTTAGATTTGTGTTAAAATGTTGTTAAGAGTATATCTGTCTTTAGTTATAGGGATATCAGCCTATAGATTTATTGTAATATCTCTGTCTCATTTTGGTATCAGAGTAATATTGGCCTCATGGATTGAGTTAGGAACTATTTTATCTTCCTCATTTTTTATGCAAGAGTTTACAAGAATGGGTTTGGTTTTGTTTATAAATGTTTGGTAGAATTCCCCAGCAAATTCATCTAGGCCTGAAGTTTTCTTTGTAGGAATACTTTTAACTACAAATTCAATTTATTTAATAGATATATGGCTGTTTAGGTTAAGTATTTATTCTTGAGTGAGCTTTGGTAGTTTGTGTCTTTCAAGGATTTTGTCCATTTCATCTAACTTATTGAACTTATGGGTATAGAGTTGTTTATAATATTCTGTTATTTTTTGTTTGTTTGTTTGTAGATACTAGAGTGATATTATCTTCTTTATTTCAGATACTAGCAATTTGTCTTTTTTCTTTTTTCCTGATATCTTGCTAGAGATTTATCAGTTTTATTGATCTTCTCAAAGGACCAGCTTTGCATTTTATTGATAATCTCTATCATTTTTTTTCCTATTTCTTAGATTTCTGCTCTGGTCTTTATTATGTCCCTTTTCTTCTTTTTCCTCATTTACTCTTTGTTCTCTAGTTTCTTAAGGTGGAATCTGATGTCATTTGTTTCTTTTTTCTAAGATAGGTATTTTAGTATTATACAGTTCTGTTTTGGCTAAAAGCCAAAGTCCCAGTGAGATCTTTAAGCCTGACAATATTTTTCAATATTTCTTTAAAGATAATATAGTGTTTGAATAAGATTTTTCATGTATTCCCAAGAGATCATAAATTCCCCTTAAATTTTTTTACAGTTATTTCTAGGTTCAGATTATGGGACACATTTTCCAGACATCTGGTAAATTGAAGCTTCTCTAAGGATTCAAGATATCCTTGAGGAAATAAATATTCCTGTAAAATTCAAGAGAATTATGTGAAATGTCAAAACAAGTTTGAGAATTTATAATACCTATAATTGATTTTATCTTAAAATGTAAATGGTTTAATTTCTTACTGTTGAATTAAATAGACCATATTAGATAAAACTAACACTGACTTTAGTGGAACTTTAAATTTTGTATATAATGTTAAACATATAGCAAATCTGAAATAGTAATAGAAAAAATTTCTTTATACCTTTCGCTCAGATTCTTTGTTTTCATTTTATGCAACTGATTTTTGCAGAATACTCCTTTAGACTTGATGTTGAAGAAGGAGTGGGAATGCCCCAAATCCCTGTACATCCCATTGGCTATAATGATGCAGAAATATTATTACGGTATAGTTTTCTCATTGGATATGAAATTAAGATATTTTGCACTAATGTATTCATTTCCTCTTCTAAAACCAATGTAGTTTTACTAGTAGTAAAGCCTTGTAGCTTAAGCTCCTGAAACAAGAGTAACAGAGCACACCTTTTTTATTTTCCTCACTATTTTGTTTTATTTTAATCCTTAGCTCTTATCACTAACATATGAAATGCTTTGCTTATGTATCTCAGTTATGGCTCTCTCACTAGGTTCTTAGCTTCACAAGTGAGGGGAGTCTTGATAGTACCTGGCACTTGGTAAATGCTCAATAAATATTTGTTAAATGTATGAATGAAATATCTCATTGTCATACTTGATGATTTTTTCTAAGAAATTGTGCTCAGCATTTTTCTGCCATTTTCATTTTCTCTTGCTAGCCATATGGGAGGAACTGCTCCACCAGATGACAACTGGAAGGGAAGTCTGAATGTGGATTATAATATTGGGCCTGGCTTCATAGGGCATGATTCTTTCAGGTAATTTTACATTACTTTAATAGCCTGAAAAAGTTTTATATGTTTAATGGAAAAAATCAAGATAACTGTTCTGCCAAGTATATTTTGCTTATCTTCTTTTTTCTCATTTTTCATAATGAATAAACATCTTATGTCGCTTAAGAAGTACTTAGAGAATGATGTATCGAATTTCTTCCAATAATGGTGCTATAACATTTATTCTATGAAGTCTCAAAAATTACTATACTTGAATTATAGGTTTAACCTTTAACTTCCCTTTTCACTTAAAGTTTTAAAACAGTTTTCATATAACTTTCAAAATGTTACACATGTGGAAACTTGCCAAAATATGGTAGAATGAGAGATGTCCCCAGATCTTTCCCCTTGAAACAACAATAAGCTGAACATCTAGAACGCAACAAAAAAACACCCAAATTGCACACCAGCATGTCTGAGCATGGGATTTGTGCATAAGAGCTATCACAGGTCAGAACTCTGTCAGGCGGTGGACTAGGAGAAACAAAGAAGCTGCCTCTCGCACTCAGAGCTACTTGTAGGAGGAGAAGGAGGGAAGAAGGTACAGCGAGTTACTTGAATAGCCTTGCCTAGGAAAGCTGTGAGCTCCATGCGTCCAGCGGCAGTGCCCAGGCATCAGCGCAGAAGGCAGAGAAAAGGAGACAGTAGAAAAGCAGGGATGGCAGAGATTTTTACTAGCTGCGGTTGCAAAATTGAGGCTGACCTGCAGCCCCCATCTCCCAACCCAGAGGGCCCCTCCCCACATACTCTCCGAGATAGAATGTCATATAGGCCCAGGGGAATCTGAGCAAACGCTACTGAAACTGTCGCTAACACTGACAGGAACTGAGACTGAGAGTAGCGAGTGTGATTAAACATCTATAAGGAAAAAAAAAGACATTATTAAGACTCTATATAAAGCAGAGATCCAAGAGTCTTAGATGCCATCTACTGGAAACCAAAAGAAAAACACCTTATTGCAACAGGCTAGGGACCATTATAAAATAAATCTTCTTTCTGAGAAAAAAAAGCAAAACATACTTCCATTAATACAAATATGAAGAAACAGTCCATTAAACACCATGAACAACCAAGGTGACAAAGCATGTCAGAAAGAAAGAGAAAAATCTCTAGAAAATAAGTTTACAGACATAGAAATATGTGACTTAAATGACAGAGAATTCAGGATGGTACTTCTGGAAAAACTCAGTGAGATCCAAAACGAATCATATCAACAATTTCAGGAACTGAAAAAACCACTAGATGAGCAGAATGAGTTCTTTAGCAAGGAGATTGAAACCCTCAAAAAGAACCAAATAGACCTTCTAGAGATGAAGAACACACTGCAAGAGTTGAAAAATGAAATAACAAGCTTGGAAAATAGAGTCAACCAAACGGAGGAAAGGATCAGTGATATAGAGGACAGAAATCTAGAAATAAATCAGAAGGAAGAAGAGATAAAATGTTACACATGTGAAACACAAGGCTAACTTAAGGTAAAGGAGTAAAAGAAAGAAAGGAGGCAATACTTATTCATCACTTACTATGTGGGGGGGTTAAATGAATTAAAATGGGCAAGCACATAACTATTGTAGGGCTCAATACACTTATCATTTTAATTGTTATTAACACATAGCACTGTTGCAAAGGAGGAGTGATTACAGGGTATGTGTTCATTGAGCTTAATTTTACAGAAAGAGTAAGTTTTCCACTGGATTGAGGCAGGCAAGAAGTGCCAACTAGTGAGATCAGCTTGAACAGAATTGCGAAACAGCATGTCGTTATTAGAACTTTAAGTCATTTTATTTGCCTGAAATGTAGAGAGAAAGGGAAATGTAATACTGATAAATCAGAGAAGATATAACTATTTTTATAAAACCAAAATTATTATATCAGTTTTGTTTGCTGACAGTTTACCTTAACAATGTGATCTTGGATTCTTAGAGTGTTTTTTAGTTTTCGTAATTTATTTTTCATTTCAGAACTTTTACACTATTAGTTCAATTTTCTTATTTTCCAGGAATTTTAGAATTTTTTAAAAATATAAGTGCTTATTTATCTCTATAATTCATTCAGAACAGAGTAACTTTAATATAAGAAATTTTATTGTATAATTTATTAATACCCTCCAGAGGTAGGAAAACATATACAATGAAAGATAAAGGACTTTCTGATTTGCAAACAGAAAACAGAATATATAGTTTCAGTTCTAATATCAGTCACAGTTCAAGAGAAAACTCAAAAACATAAAACTTCTCTGGTCACAATACCAAAAAGCTGTTCACCTTTCACTATTGACACAAAACTCTTAGTTGACTTGAGCTCAAAATAAACAAATACACAAATTAAGAAGATTGCTAACAACCACATTTTCTGTATATCTCATCCCCAAAAGATCTTGATAATTTATTAATCCATTTGCAGAGATTACTAAATTACAAAACATGAGTTCAAATTCCTAACCATTGCTGCCACCAATGGGGAATAATTTATCTACATAAACAAACTAGAAACATAAAACGCATAATCAGTAGGAAAAAAATTAAGTGAAACAGAGAGTCAGTAAAGTTAAAATTTTATTGCTACTTGGGATTTTACTTCTGAGAACCAAAAGAAGAAATGTCTGGGTTTAAGTTGCCCATACCTGGTCTGTGAGATGAATCCATCGTACATCTCAGTGGGATCCAAAAATGATAAAAGGTGATTTTTTTTTTTTAAGTAAAACCATACGTCTTATACAAATACAAAATAAAATGTGTCTAAAATCATATTAATTAATACGAGAAACTGAAAGGAGTTAAAATTAGTTGAAGGGAAAATTGAAAGTTGATACAAAAAATCAGCTCATCAGAAATGGTGAAAAACTGATTTAATAGCAGAACTGATTTCTTCCACACTGGGGGAGGGAAGTCAGTTGAATATTCACTAGACAGATTGTACATTTCAGTGAACATGAGTTATTTGCATTACTATCATGTGTCTACAGATTAAATTCTGTCTCTACAGAGTTGTAAAATCATCTGGCTAAAGACAATGATAGGCAGACAGGCAGGAGAAAGGAAGGAAGAAAGAAAGAACTCTGATGGATGAACTAAGGTCTTTCTCAATTTTTCCTTACAGGAGAATATTCATTTTACAAATACTTATTGAGCATTTACTATACCCCAGGCACCATTCTGGGTACTGGGGCTTCCGCAGAGAACAAAACATTCAAAAATTCCTGCCCTGCAGAGCTTCTATTCTAGAGTTCAGTTTATTGGGAACATGATGAGTTTGAAATCATAATAGGACAAACAAGTAGATATTTAGGCATTTCTGGAGTCAGTGATACTAAAACCTAGAAAGGCATAAGGATTAAAGATGTGGATGAGCTTCTTGGAGAATCTGAGCAGATAGCTTATGTTTATTTTCATTAAAAAATTTTTTAATTAAAAAGTTAAAAAGTATAGATTTTTTGCTTAGCCCTCATTGTTACATTCTTTCATTTTCTTCATTTAATGACATAATATTGATGAATTTGGGTTTCTTACCAATAGGTCTTAGGCTCATATTTTTAGAAACACTATGCTATACAATGTTTCTAATTTTCTGCTATTAAATTTTAGCAGCAGCAAAAATAAATTCTTAATGTCTTAAATGAAAAGACTACCCATTGATTAGTTTTTTCCCAAAGGCACTTTTAGTTGAATATTGCACATGAATTAAATATGCATTTGGAAGCACAATATACTTTTGGAGGGAAAAACCAGAATCTGCACTTAACAATATACAGGTTTTGACAGCTTGGTAGTTCTTCTATTAAAAAATGAACCATATATTAGAAACTGCTGAGATCCCCCTGCCCCCAAGTCCCTGCCAATAGATAAAAGCTTATATTGGTCCCTTGTGAAAAAGAGGCTCAAAATTTTCCATGTCATTTTGGATTCATGAAATGTGAATATTTTTTTTCTCTCTGAGCTTGATTGTATTTTGCCTTGAATTCTAATTTGGTTGATTGTAATTCATGAATGAATATTTAAAAGGCAGGCCCTGATCAGATTCAACAGTGATGGCCTGGAAGTTTCATTATATGGTTGTCATACATTTTAGCAGATGCTTCTCAAATTCCCATTTTAACAATAAAGTTTTATCATGCTTCTTATAGGCAGCAATTAGGCAGCCGTTGAACTGATATACTACTACAATTATCTTGAAAAAAAGTTACTGAATAGCAGCAATTAATGTAAATACAAGAATACATTAAAAATAGGCTTATTTGTTCTTAAATACATAATGAGCTGTCTTCCTTATTTTTGTAATTAAGTATATTTAAAATTTTAGAATACTCAAGACATATTAAATAATATTTTGAATTTAAAATAAATTATCAACAATATAGCTGTAAGGGAGGAAGAATTTAAAATATTGACATTCAGTTTTTAAAATTTTACTTTAAGGGCATGTTTAATACTTAGGAGTAAAATGTCATGATGTCTGCAACTTATTGCAAATGGTTCAACAATATTAACAATTATTGAATTTAAGTGGTAGATATATGGGAATTCATTGAACTATTATAGAGTTTTCTGTACTTTTGAGATTTTTCATAATTAAACACTGGAAGAATTCTGTTAGACATGATGCTCTATGTGAAATAATTTATTCCATTTGAATTCTAGGAAGGTTAAAATGCATGTTCATAACACCAATAAAATTACAAGGATTTATAACGTAATTGGAACTATCAGAGGATCTGTGGAACCTGGTGAGTCACAGAATTTTTAAAAATACTTTGTTTTTACAAAGATTAAAAGAGTAAGAGAAGATAAATTTTAGTCAACAATTGACTTTTTTTTTTCTGGCTGAAAAGAAACAACTAAATTTGAAAACAAAAAGAAAAGTACAGTCTAAAAGAAGACTCTAGATATATAGTGTTTATTTTTTTCTGTGGAGGAAACTCAAGGAAGACGTTTAATTTAAAAACATAAATTGCAAATATTTATAATGCACTCAAAATTGTAGTTCTTTTAAACACATTGTTTTCCAGACAGGTATGTTATTCTGGGAGGTCATCGGGACTCCTGGGTGTTTGGAGGTATTGACCCAACCACTGGGACTGCTGTTTTACAAGAAATCGTTCAGAGTTTTGGAAAGATGATGAGTAGAGGTAAATAATGTTTCTTTGGTAGGTAATGAAAAAAAGTGACTCACTTTTCTTTTATTTTTAGGTAGGTGTACCTAACTATGTATGTTAACAATGCTTACAGGTTGGAGACCTAGAAGAACTATCATTTTTGCCAGCTGGGATGCAGAAGAATTTGGACTTCTGGGTTCCACAGAATGGGCTGAGGTAAATAAGACAAAGAAAGTTATCTTCTTGGTCAACAGGAGAAAAAATATATGTATCTCAGGCTGATCACAAATAGATTCCATTACTTAATATGATTTTAATTTAGAGAAAAAGAGAATTTAAGAACTGGAGTTTGTTTTTACTTTTGCAACAGTTTGGCAAAACAGAATAACCTCTTAAGTACTCAGCTACAAACAAATTTATTTGTTGTCAAAATATTTTAGTTTCTCTTTGTATTAGTTTTAAGTAAGAAAAATGTGTAAGTTCAGAAAATAGTCAAAACCAGCAAGCTGTTTCTGACAAGTGAATTGACTTATCTTCAAACTTATACATATCCCTAGAGTTAATTTTCAAGTTTTTGAAGTTTCCCTGAAATTCTTCTAAGAAAATATAAGATGAGCTCTTAAGATGACTTGACTTTGATTATAATTTCACGTTTACAGATTTATATAAAATTGCAACCCTGGGTATATTTTACCATTCACAAAAGTACCTAAGTGTTTAGTATTAGATGATAATTTAGTACATAGAATTATTTTAGGAAATTGCCTTACTTTAGAGTTTACAAGATTTATTTTTTCTTCAGATATGATTGATTTTCATTTGTGACTGGCTCTTAATGTTTTATCCTTAAGTATCTCTCTTAGGCCACCTTCTTTTTTTTTTCTAGGCCACCTTCTTTCATCTTTTTCCATTAGGCTCTCTGTCAAGTAACTTAAAGCTGTTAAATGTACAAAGTAAGCTCATTTTTATAAAGGCAGACACAGTATTAACACTTATTCTCCCTTCACCATGCTCTATTTATCTTTTATAAGTCCAGATTTTATAATGTTGTTTCAAAGCATGTCATACATTTCTTGACATTGTCTCTAGTTCTTATAATGCTTTCTTCCTGACTCATTTCCTCTTACTTTACTTTAAAATAATATGAATCAAATCAATATGGGGGTAAAATCATGCACACAGTTGTTTATCAGTTATTCTTTGATTCCATTTATATTGCAAAGTTTTATTACATTAGTATTATGAACATGCATTTTTGAAGTAAACTGTTTAGATCAATCTAATTTCATTCATTATGGTTGTTTACTTTTAGAAATACATGATTTCTTGGGAAAACATGTATATATAAATACATGCCTCTGCTTCTATAATTTTAGCAGCTTAAAGATAAAAGGAATCTAAGATATAAAATAATATGCTTTGCATTAATTCAAATACGTATGGGTTGAATGACAATTTCAACACCGTTTTTAGTTTTCTACCAGAATCTTTATCATATTCAACAGCATACTTTCTGTTATAAATAAGTTAAGGAATCTTCCTTATTTCTAATGTAAATCTGTTATAATAGAAACTCTGACTCTATCTATATAGCTGAGACAACTATCATCTGGCCTGTGTGGGCAGATGCAGAGAAGTGGCATTCCTCATTTGTGCCATAAACTCTCACAGCTTTAAATGTTTTTTTCATTAAACAAATTTTTTTCTTTTTTAATAACATATTCTTACAAGGTTGCAAGCTAGAAAGAGAAGTAAAGAATGCTCTTAGCGTATTCCTATGTGTGTGTGATATTAGCCTTTATCTTTCTTGGAGGTGTGTGTGTGTGAGAGAGAGAGAGAGAGGGAAAGAGAGAGAGAGTCAGTCAGTCAGTCAGTCAGTCAGTATAGTGTTTGTCGTAATGTCCTTCCCTCTTCCTCTCTAGTTTTTCCTCTGTCCTCTTCTCCTTTTCTTCATCATATTTTCTCTTAAAAAAATAAACAGAAATTTTCTATTTTTTGCTTTTAAAATGACACATTTATTTGGGTATCCAATATCAATGGATCTCTCAAACTTCAATGTATGCTAAGATTGCCAGGGATACCTTTTAGAAAATACAGATTTCCAGGTTTGTCAGCAAGTCTTATTCAGTAGATCAGGGGTAGGGGCCAGGATCTGGGAGTCTTGATCTTTCATATTCTGGTTCAAGGATTTAAGGACCCACACTTTGAAAATACTTTTTCTCCAGAGTTCCCTGCTATTGCTACAAACAGTAACTACAGCATAATATTTTTCTTTCTTGTTTTAATGGCTTTAATGTTATCAACCAACCAGTTAGCAACATTTTCTCAGAAATTATGGTCCAAGGCATAGGTATTTACTTATAAAGGTATCTGCAACCACTTTCATACTAAATTAATTTGCTTATTTTGTTTACATTCCTACAATTATAAGTACTATGAATTAAGTAACAACTTTGCTTCAACTATAGGAGAATGCAAAAACACTCCAGGAGAGAAGCATTGCTTACATCAACTCAGATTCATCAATAGAAGGTAAATTTTATTTCAAACTGATATTAAACAGTATATCATATTTTAAGTCTGTAAATTCCAACTTATAAACTACCTAAGATTATTCTCTTTCTATAAGATGCCTCAATAATATCTTCGTTTCCTATTTTACCAGAGAAAATCACTATGATTCAAATGAATCAATGATTTATAACTAAGCAATTGATCCTAATTTTTAAGTATATTTACCATATTGGATTACTATTTAAAACTCTAATATTAACCACATTCCTTCTGTATAGATATTAAAAGAATTTGGCTAAAAGATTTTACAATTTACAAATATTTTACAGTTTCATACAGAAATACTTTCTGTATTAGTACAAATTTTGAAATAAGCACACACACACAGAGAAAAGCACAACCTGCAGACTTTCTTTTGAACCTAACATGTGACATTTGTGTCTCTAGGCTTTCACTGTATTTTGATTGAATGATGCCTTCTATTTGAAGTCTATTATATCTTATTTATCATTAGAAAATAAAGTTAGAATTAAACATAGATTGGAATTTCATTTGGAAATATTAAAATACTCTGTTTTACTTTTCAGGCAATTATACTCTCAGAGTTGACTGTACACCCCTTCTTTACCAATTGGTGTATAAACTGACAAAAGAGGTACATAAGTAGATCAGTCTTAATGTTTTCTGATGAATGGATAAGTACATAATACTTGTTTTCTTAGCAGTACTTATTTTTAAACTGATGACAGACATGGCTCATTTGTATAAATAACAAGCCAGAACAAAATCTCTAACACACCATATGACATTACAATGAAGATTGTATTGCTAGTTTCTCTGTTCTAATAATAGTTCTTATTAATAGTTCTTATGTGTACCTTGTAATGTATAGGGTATGTAATTTCACCGGGCAGAGGCATTTTGATATAACAGAAAGAACACTGAGCTGGAATGGAGAAACCTTGGGTTCAAAGATTGCCTTGGCTGCTCATTCATTCATTCAATAAATATTGAGTGATTACTAGATATCAGACCCTATAAAATGAATTCTAGCAGCAACAAAGATAAAATGACAAGGTCACTGAATCCAGATATTTTGTAATCTAGAGAGGATACAGACTTATAAATGAAGAATTATAATTCACTGGAATATTGGATACTATGTACAATGGAGAACAATTATGGACTAGAGAACCTAAAATCTTGGGGTAGCTGAGGAAGTTGGGAAGCATCAGAGGATGTTTATAAAATAATGAGCGCTTGAGCTATAAATGGAAGGATGTTGAAAGTAAGGGAGAAGGCATTCTAAGCAGAGGACATAGTTCTCCCCAAAGATGTGGAGGTATGAAAGAACATATTTCCTGACCTGCAGGTGTAGCTCAATATGCCCTAAATACAAAATGTTCATGGAAAGATGGTAAGAAAGGGGGCATGACAAATAGGCCAAGGAGTTCAGAAACCTGGTGATGGAAAAATTAATGAATCTTTAACGAGCTTGCACATTAGCACGTTTGTTCCTTAGAAAGATCACTCTATCAGTGTAGTGAGCAGGTTAAGCTGTAGCAAGCCTAAAAGCAAAGTGGAAATACTTTCCCATGCTGCTTATCACACAGGAGTATTATAAATACTAGTTATTGATATAGAGTACTCTGAAAACTCTAAAACACTGAGTCTCTAAAAATTATATAATCCACTCATTTTCTGTGAACTTCATTTAGTTCCCTGATATAAAATTTAATTATAAAAATGTTTTTGTCAATTAGGTCTTGCTTAGATGATAGTGTGAATGAAGTAGGTATCACTTTTCTGTAGATGCTATTTCCCAGTCTCTTTTAATCTTGCCCTTTCTCTTTTACTGTCTTTAAAAACTTGTTCTCCCAAATGAGTCTTCCATTATGCACACCGCAACTCTCCTACCATAGAGGGTATCTTATGTCTTTGATCTTTTCATTGGAATGTCCTGTGAGAAAAATCCTACCTAAAAGCAAGCTGTAAAGAAAATCCGTGTTGGGAGAACCCTTCTCAGGATATGCATTTATGCTTTGTGTAGTCCTGCAGAGCTGTCTCTTGCTCATGAGGTCAGGGATAATAAGAATTTCAGGGCCAGTAAGGGAGAAGTTTGGGTCTATGCCCTTTTGTACAAAAGCAGGTGCTTATTTATGGCCATGTGAAAACTCAGTAGAAAAAAAAGACTTTTTCATTCTCCTATGGCAGCTGCCTGATAGAAGCAAGAAAGGGGACCAGGTGTTGATATGGAGGAGAGATAGCAATTATGACAATGCATATAGTTGAGACAGAAAAGTCTCATTTAGGGCTTCCAGGCCAAAGAGACACAGTTCTGGTTAGTGCTAGACCGAGATAGTGTGATTCCAGAAAATAAAGATTTTGCAGGGAATTCAGTCTAAGCTGGATGTAGGAACTGGAGTAGGATTTCAGCTATTACAAATTGGCAGGAGCCAAGTAGAGAGTAGAATCCACTCATCTGACTGGAAATGAGCAGAACACCTCTGCAGCTGCCAAATACTGGCAGGGAAGGGGATGCTTCTATGCAGGGCTACAACTGTTTTTAAGCTGAGGACCTCCTACATGATGATGAAGGAATAACCAACTCTATATGAAGGCCAGAAAAGATATCAGAGGAGATGATGTTTAGATTAAGATGGGTACAATTCCTCCCATTTCCACAAGTGAGAAAACTAAGGTTTAAAGATGAGAAGCAATACACCAAAGATTATAATGCTTTCTGGGTTTCTTAAGTAGGGTCTCCTTGGGTCTGTTTTTGAACAAAGTAGAGCTATAAATTAACTTCAGCCAATATATGTGATAATATGGATCTAAAATAGACATGGTTAGACTCTACAGTCCACAATTTTCCACCCACATGGCGTTGCTTTTCTTAGAGTGTGGAAAGAAAAGTGAAGTTCATAAATATACTTTTTTTCCCTTATGAACTGATTCTTTTTATAAATAAGCTTATTTATTTAAATTAGTTTCAAATATACAGTACATTGGTTAGACATCTATAATGTTCATAAAACGATCCCCCCAATTGCTCCCTTCCTCCCCTGGCCTCCACTTAGCTTTCATATTAATGCTAACTGCATTCCCTCTGCCATGCTCCCCATCCCTGTGCCCAACTATCAGCTACTAATTTGTACTTCTTTAACCCTTCACCCCATTCTCCCAGCCTCCCAAACCCCCCTCTCCTCTGTCTGTCATCAAATTGTTCACTATATTTATGAGTCTGTTTTTGATTAGTTTGTTCTTTTTGTTCCTTAGATACCGTATATGAGTGAAATCATATGGTGTTTATTTTTCTCTGACTTTTTCACTCAGCATAATAACCTCTAGGTCCATCCATGTCATTGCAAATGGTAGGATTTCATTTTTTTTTAATGGCTGAGTAATATTCCATTGTATATATGAACCATAATTTATCCAATCGTCTTGATGGGCATTTAGGTTGCTTCCATATTTTTGCAATTTTACAATTTGCTATTGTACATTGTGCTGCCATGAATATTGGAGTGCATAGATCTTTACAAATTATTGTTTTGGTTTTCTTTGGATATATACCCAGAAGTGCAATTGCTGGGTCAAAAGGTATATCCATTTTTAATTTTTTGAGAAACCTCCATACTATTTTCCATACGGCTGTACCAATTTGCAGTCCCACCAACAATGTATGAAGGTTCCCTTTTCTCCACATCCTCGTCAACACTTACTGTTTTTTGATTTATTGATGATAACCATTCTGACAGGTGTGAAGCAATATCTCATTGTGGTTTTAATTTGCATTTCTCTGATGATTAGTGAACTTGAGTATCTTTTCATATGTTTGTGAGCCATCTGTATTTCCTCTTTAGGGAAGTATCTGTTCAGATCTTCTGCCCATTTTTCATAAATATACTTTTAATAAGGGTAGTAAAAATGTTTATGTATACACAGAAGCTCTTAAAATTCCCAAATAGAAATCTGAGGTTATGCAGTTTTTTAAACTCTTCAAATTCCAACTTTGTTTAAATACAATCAGACTTTCTAAAATAACATTCCTTCTCATCCCACCCACCTTACAAATCCAGGAATTATATTGACAATTTCAAGCTCAGCCTCATAACCTTGATCTGCTGCCCTGAGGCCTCTTTGCAGGTCTTCTTGGATAGAAGAAATTTACTAAAGTAAATATTAAACTAAATTTCCCCCCAGATACTTCTCACCAAAAGAAATTTAAGCTGCCAAACATTGAAGTGATGACATTTATTGCAAATCTGAAACTCTATTTTAAAAGTTTACCAAAATAAGCAGGAAATTTTATCCTAGGTACACGGCAAAATTACCAATAGGCAGGCATCATAAATGAACAAGAATTTGGGCTGGATATTTTTATTCCCATTTGCAAAAGCATATTTTTCTATGAAGAACATGATGAACAAATGTATATATAGTTAGAAGTAGAAGTTGATGTTAACAAGCATATGGTTTTATGTTGGCATAAATTTAGTTGCTTTTGCCACTAAAGTCCCAGTATTTCATTTCTTTCCAGATCTCCAGCCCTGATGATGGTTTCAAGGGTAGATCTCTTTATGAAAGCTGGTTGGAAAAGGACCCTTCATCTGAAAATAAAAATTTTCCTAGGTAAATTACTTGTTTGTATATTTTCTACCATAGAATAAATGATGAACTCCCCTTTGCCCCTTTTTTCTCCAGACATGCAATTCTCAGATGCCTCGTCAACAATGAGTAGTGAAAAGATAATCCTAAAGGATCCCTTTGGCCTTTGATGTGCCCATCAACCAGACAGCCAATCTTAAGTTAGAATTATTTCACCACATTGTTAGAAATTATTTTTCATCCCTGCATAAAATTTCTTTCCAATATGTATTAAATATATTAATAAATAACTTCAAGTGATAATGATGAAGTAAAAAAAGATGGATTATTTGCTTCTAAATTTAATGGACATTATCAACCACAAAATTGTGTCTTTACTTGTAATCAATTTATATTTTACATAAGTATTAATTTTCTATTTGTTCTCATTCATACAATAGCTTTCCTAAATTTACTTTATATTTGTTTTCTATTGCAATACTATTTCTTTTCTTTTTTATTAAGTTTATTGGGGTAACATTGGTTAATACAATTATATAATTTTCAAGTGTACATTATCATTTGACATCTGTATATTCTATTGTGTGTTTATCACCCAAAGTCTAGTTTCCTTCAGATACCATATATTTGATCCCCTTTACCCACTTCACCCTCTCCCTCCTCCCCTATAGTTGACCCCCTTTACCCTGTCTATCTCTTCCTCCTCCCCCACCCCACTAGTAATCACTACTCTATAGTCCTCTGGTAACCACTAGTTTATAGTCCATGTCCGTGAGTCTCTGTTTGTTCTACTCATTTGTTGCTTTTAGGTTTATATCCCACATATAAGTGATATCATGTGATTTTCAACCTTTTCTGTCTGGCTTATTTTGCTTAGCATGATTATCTCGAGGTCTATCCATGTTGTCACAAATGGCAGTATTTCTTATGGCTGAGTAATATTCCATTGTATATATGTACCACAGATTCTTTAGCCAATCATCTATTGTAGGACACTCCATGTCCTGGCCACTGTGACTAATGCTGCTATGAACATCGGTGTGCAAATATCTTTTCGGATATGGGTTTTCAAGTCTTTGGGGTAAATGCCCAGTAGAGGGACTGCTGGATCATATGGTAGATCAATTCTTAGTTTTTTTGAGGAACCTCTATACTGTTTTCCATAGTGGCTGTACCAATTTACAGTCCCACCAGCAGTATATGAGGGTTCCTTTTTCTCTGAATCCTCTCCAACATGTTATTACTTGTCCTGTTGATTATAGCTATTCTAACAAGTGTGAGATGGTATCTCATTGTGGTTTTGATTTGCATTTCCATAATAGCTAGCGAAGTTGAACATCTTTTTATATAGTTGTTGGCCATTTGTATGTCCTCTAGGGAGAAGTGTCTGTTCAGGTCCTCTTGCCTAATTTTTTGATTGGATCATTTGCTCTTTTGTTGTGATTGAGTTGTATGAGTTCTTTGTACATTTTGGATATTAGGCTCTTATCAGAAGCATTGCTTGCAAATATATTTTCCCATTCAGATGGTTGTCTCTTTACCTTGTTGATGATTTCTTTTCCTGAGCAGAAGCTTTTTAGTTTGATGTAGTCCCATTCATTTATCTTAGCTTTTACTTGCCTCGCTTTTGAGGTCAAATTCATAAAATCCTCTTTAAGTCCAAGGTCCTTGAGTTTCGTTCCTATGTTTTCTTCTATGCATTTTGTTGTTTCAGGTCTTATATTCAGGTCCTTAATACCTTTTGAGTTAATTTTGGTGTGTGGTGATAGACAACAATCTAGTTTCATTCTTTTGCAGGTGGTTTTCCAGTTTTCCCAGCACCATCTATTGAAGAGGATTTCCTTTCTCTATTGTATGTTTTTGGCTTTTTTGTCAAAAATTATTTGCCTGTATAAATATGGGTTTACTTCTGAACTCTCGATTCTGTTCCACTGGTCAGTGTGTCTGTTTTGCTGCCTATACCGTGCCATATTGATTACTGTCGCTTCTTAGTATAATTTGAAGTTGGGCAGAGTGATGCTTCCTACCTCGTTCTTTTTTCTCAGGATGGCTTTGGCAGTTCGGGGTCTTTTGTGCTTCCATACAAATCTGATGATTTTTCCTTTCATTTCTTTAAAAAATGCTGATGGGATTTTGATGGGGATTGCATTAAATCTGTATAATGCTTTAGGTAATAAGGTCATTTAAACTGTTGATTCTTCTAATCCAAGAACACAGACTGTCTTTCAATTTCTTTGTATCTTCTTTGATTTAATAGTCTTATAGTTTTCATTATATAGGTCCTTCACTTGTTTCATTAAATTTATTCCTAGATATTTCATTATTTTTGTTGAAATAGCAAAAGGAATTATTTTTTCCACTTCTTTTTCTGACACTTCATTATGAGAGAATAGGAACGCTATGGGTTTTTAAACGTTAATTTGTTAATTGTCTCTGGAGACTTTACTGTATTTGCTTATTGTTTCTAGTAGTGTTCTTGTGGAGTCTTTAGGGTTTTCTATATGGAGAATCATGTCGTCCGCAAATAGTGACAGTTTGAGTTCTTCATTTCCTATATAGATACCTTTTATATCTTTCTCTTGCCTGATTGCACTCGCTAGGACCTCCAATGTTATATCGAATAACAGTGGCGATAGTGGACAGCCTTGCCTTGTTCCTGATCTTAGAGGGAAGGGTTTTAGTTTTTCACCATTAAGTATAATGTTGGCTGAGGGCTTGTCATAGATGGCCTTTATTATGTTAAAGTACTTTCCTTCTATGCTGATTTTGTTAAGTGTTTTGATCATAAATGGATGTTGTATCTTGTCGAAGGCTTTTCTGCATCTATTGATATGATCATATGATTCTTATTTTTTGTTTATGTGGTGTATCACATTAACTATTTGCCTATGTTGAACCACCCTGTGCCTCTGGGATGAAGTCCACTTGATCGTGGTGTATAATCTTTTTAATATGTTTCTGTATTCTGTTTGCTAGTATCTTATTTAGGATTTTTTGCATCTGTGTTCATGAGAGATATCGGTCTGTAGTTTTCTTTTTGGTATCAGAGTAACATTGGCCTCATAAAATGAGTTGGGAAGTATTGCCTCTTCTTCAATTTTTTGGAAGAGTTTGAGGGGAATAGATATTAAATCTTTGAATGTTTGGTAGAATTCACTGGTAAAGCCATCTGGTCCTGGACTTTTTTGGTAGGTTTTTGATGATTGTTTCATTGTCCATACTGCTGATCGATCAATTTAGAGTTTCCAGTTCTTCTTGATTCAGTCTAGGAAAGTTGTACTTTTCTAAGTACTGGTCCATTTCTTCTAGGTTATTAAATTTGGTGTTATATACTTTTTCATAGTATTCTTGTATGACCCATTGTATTTCTGCAGTGTCTGTCATAATTTCCCCTTTCATCCCTGATTTTATTTGTGTCCTCTTTTTTCTTTAGTGAGTCTAGCCAGGGGTTTGTCAATTTTATTAACCTTCTCAAAGAACCAGCTCTTTGTTGCATTAATGCAATACTATTTCTAAAACCAGCTGATAATGGTAGTTTATGGCTTCATTCTACATTGCAAATAAGTCTATGAAAGTTTAAATGTGTTTCCATTATAGAAGTTTTGCATGCTTATTCAAAAAGAAAATTAAAAAATCCAAGGTCTCAATCTCAAAAACACATCTAATAATTTCGAAGTACATAGTTATTTTCTTTATGTATATGTAATTTTATATTCTGCTTTACTGATGTATGATGAACATTTTTCCATGGCATTATATTATTTTATGTGTCTATATATGTGTGTGTGTGTGTATATATATATATATATATATATATATATATATATATATATATATATATATATATATATAGTGGTTTCTTGATTACATGCAAAGGAATGTATTTAGATCTAATTTTGAAATAAGGCACATTTATATTTTTCATAATCTTAAATATAGACTTTCATGGCAATTTTCTTACTAGACTATAATTCTCTGAGGGCAGGGACCATATTTTATTTGTTGTTTCCCCCTCTAAACAAATACTATAAATGCAGAAAATATGGAAGAGAATAGTCACTAGGCTGCTGTCTTTGGTGGCACTGCCAAAATCTGGTTGTAGGCAATGCAGATTTATCACACCAATTTCCAGCAGATGACAGGGAAGTGTCTTGGGCGGGTGGTATACCTTTTCCTAATGCCTATATATGTACCATGAAATTCCTTGCTATTCTTGGATTAGTTGTTCCAACTATTTAACTTCATATTTATTTACGCCTTTTTTTGTGTGTGTATTTATTTTCTATATCTAGAATCAACAAGCTGGGATCTGGAAGTGATTTTGAAGCTTATTTTCAGAGACTAGGAATTGCTTCAGGCAGAGCCCGTTACACTAAGAATAGGGTAAGCCATTTTATTTTTTTGGATGCATAGTAACTCAACCACTATTCTTTTTGATAAGAATTGTCATTTAGTTGTTTGGCACAGGTACCAGATGAACATGTGGCCTGTGAAGAATTTCAGGAATAGAGAGACAGGCTGCATGTCCCTTTGTGGATGGACTAGTTAGTAATTTGGGTTATTTTGTGAATTTTCACTGCCAGCGTCATTCAATGAAGTGGTAGTTGACAGAGCAATGCCAGGGACTTAGCTGGTTATCAGTACCAAGTAGTTTGCATCCTTTTCCTGAGGCAGGCTTTGTTGGAAAAATCTCATTCGTCATCTTGTAGGTTCTGATGTGCTTTTCCTGAGGAAGATGTACAGATAGAGAACATATTTTGGTTATGGGGAGTGCTAGGCTAAGATTTTTTTATTGTTACTAGCTCCTTTTCACATTCCCACTACTGCCCGTTTTCTTTCTTTTTTAAAAAAATTTATTATTCAATTAGAGTTGAAGTTCAATATTATTTCTTCTTTTTAACTTGATACTGTTTTCTGTTCTGCACCGACTGGTCTGCATGATTGCCACTCAAATACATTGAAGATATGCAAGTACTTGCATATGCCAACATATACTATGTTTGCTACAATATAAATTATGTCATAAACCAAACTGAACTCAGATTTGTTTAGATTTTAATAATTTTCAAATCATAATTGCAAAATACCGTCTTGCTTTTATAGAATACATAGCCCTTGTAAATTTGACTATCCAGAATACAACTAAAGCAAGAACAGCTCCAGAGTAACCCAAAATAAATGCATGAATCTGTACACTAATACTCACTACACTTAGTACATAAAAGATGTGCTTCACCTCTTTCAAGGTCTCATTTTTATGCTCTGCCATCATTCTTAACAAAGTTATCTAGTTTCTAAGACAATGCAGATTAAGAGCAGAATACTAGACAGGAGATTGATACAGGGGTTCTTTTAGTGATATTAAAATCAGTAAGAATGATAGCCTTATAGCGATGCAGAAGATAGGTTTGCCTTTCCTAACTTTGTTTTTCACCTAAGTCAAAAAATATTTAAATAGAACACCACCATGTGATAATTTATGTTTCTATAATGGTAGCACTAAATTGTGTAATACAGATTGAATGGTACTTGGAGATGCACCGTCTGAGTAGACAGGGAAGATGCTTAAGAATTTAATCCTTCATCTATATAGGTACTTAGCTGTCCAGAACCTTTCATTCTCAATCAACTGGTAGATAATTTTCAACTCTGCTGATATACAATTGGAGTATAAAGTTCTTAATTTTAATGATCAGAAAAATAAAATTCTCAAGCAGCAGTATTTTGAACGAAGATTACATGAATTATAAAATGAATAATGGTATAATCTTAAATCGCTGAACATTTGTGGTAGTGTTTTAATTAATTTTTTTTTGCTTCAGTGTGATTAATTTGGTGCCATATAGTTGCATTTTTCCCTGCAATCATTTTTATTAGGAAAAATATTGTAATTCAAATATTTAATGTTTGTACTTGGTCTCCCACTTTTTTTTTTTTAGAAAACAGATAAATACAGCAGTTACCCAGTATACCATACAATTTATGAGACATTTGAACTGGTAGAGAATTTTTATGACCCCACATTTAAAATACAACTTTCTGTGGCTCAGTTACGAGGAGCACTGGTTTATGAGCTTGCAGACTCTCCAATCATTCCTTTCAACATTCAAGACTATGCAAAAGCTTTGAAAAACTATGCAACGAGTATTTACAATTTATCCAAGAAACATGACCAACAATTGAGAGACCATGGAGTATCATTTGGTAAGAAATGACTAAGTAGGTACTTTTGATGTTTGTAGGATGGATCCATTTTGCTAAGTTAGTGCTAGACATTGGTTTTCCCTATATTGCTGCCTTTAAAAATAATTTTACTGTTATAAGAACAATACTATAAAAATGTAACAATATTACACAAAATTTGGAGAGAAAACCAATTCTACTACATATATGTATTAAAATTGTTTATTATTGCATGTCTCATAGATGATTTTTTTACAAAATTTTTAAAGCTTTTCTTTGTATATCTGGCCATTTTGTGGTTGCTGTTCTATACTATATCTCCTACAGAACAGGGATGAAATTTAGTATAGTGTAGTAGCATTGAGCATTGGGTCTGGAAGCAAGTTTCCTGGTTCAGATCCTGGCTCTAATATTTTAATCACTATGTGATGTTGGGAAAGTTACTTAACCCCTCTATGTGTTAGTTTTCTTATGAGTTAAATGGTAAAAACATTTCTAAGATTGCTGTGGAGATTCATTTGGTTGACACGTAGAAACAATGAGGACTAACAGTGCTCATAAATGTTACCTACTATTTTATTGTAACCATTTTCTTTTATTCTGAGTATATATTCTTAGTATATGCTACCAAAATTATCAAATATGTACTGTCTACTATGTACCAAGTACTGTGATATTTCCTGGGAGGTATAAGGATGTTTAAGACAGTCATTTGTCCTCAAAGGACTTAAAGTTTCATGTAGAGAAGGAGAAGACAAAATGCAAGGGACAAGTTATTATAGAGATATACACAGAGAGTACTATAGATGCACTAAGGGGCCAGTAATGGTTTTTGAATATCATGTAAGAATTAGTAATCTTCAAAGAGTTATGATAAACAGCAGGTACTAAGATCTAGAAATAAAATGAAACACAGATAATTTAGAAAACTATAATAATGTGATGGGAGAATCTCTGCAATAATGGGGAAAACGGCGATGAAACTAGAGACATAGCAGGGCCTACAATAAGATGGATATTCATCATTCTGTGGCTATCCAGCATCTAGTTCTCTTCCTAAATGCCCCAATTTCCTTTTATCGATTTGTATAAGTCAGGATCCAATTGAGAAACCACACAGTTCCAGTGGAAGGACTCTTTATACGTTTAACTGATCCACCCATTTACTTTAAGGACCTAGTCTGATCTATGCATGCCTTTCTCCTCCATATTGCCAAACTCTTCATCTCTATTCATGAGTCTCCATCAACATTAAACATTCTTATATCTCTTCTATCTTAAAAACATTTCTTCTACTTGATGTGCCCTACTTCCTTCATAATCAAAATTTTTTATTTAGTGCTAGCTAAAAACTGTTTTAATAGAGGACTGAAACAATGATGAATGAATGATCTATACTGTTTTCTGTTCTTTACCTCCCATTAACCAAACCACTGTACTATCTTATGTTCCTACTACTCTACTGAAATTGCTCTTCCCAAATTTTCATTCGCTTGTGTCACTAAATAAATCAGACACATTTCAGTTCTTATCTGTCTTGATTTCTATGCTTCATTTGAAATTTAAAATTACTTCCTCAATACTTTGTCCTTAGCACCCATATCTATTATTGGCTTATCTGATTAGTACAGTTTAAAATCATAACAAAAATTAAAGTGGAAAGAATATCTAGGGCTAAGAAAGACCTTGTTTCTTATATTGAATGTACTTATTACATCGATTGTACCAGAGGTCTTCTAATAATGTTTCACTCAGTATTTCATTATAACAGATAAGATGCCTTAGGAATTTAACTCTTGTGTCTATCAATGAGCTTATGGTAAAACTGGTTTCATTATATGTTGCTTCACTTAGTCGCAGGACCTACTGACATTGAGGACTTACTGTACTTACTAGCAGTGTGAATTATACGACCTAGACTCTTAATAACTAATGTAGCCATTTTCTATTTTATACATTATTTCTTTGTTACGATATTTTTAAATAATTTTCATGGTACTGCAAGAAGACTCGGTAGGAAATGGTTTCAATATCAGCCTGGAATGGGGAGGGCGGGAAAGAGAACCAGATATATGAAGTACTTGTGCTTACTCATTTCTCTTCTGCTTTTCTATTTTTAAAAAGATTCCTTATTTTCTGCTGTGAAAAATTTCTCAGAAGCTGCTTTAGATTTTCATAGAAGACTTACAGAAGTTGATCTTAATAAGTAAGTTTCAAATATAAAGCCTCCTATTGCTTTGAAAAGCAATTTGGTCATTAGAATGAACTATGTATACTCACAAGCATTCAACTCTAAATCATTGCTACTCAAATAATGATCTGCAAACTGGCAACATCAGCTTGTCCTTATTTAATATTTTAAAATATGGTTCCATGATAAGGGTTATAATTATGTTTCTCATTGTCACAGTCCCATTGCAATAAGAATCATGAATGACCAATTGATGCTCCTGGAAAGAGCATTCATCGATCCCCTCGGATTACCAGGGAGGCAGTTCTACAGGTAAGGAAACAACAGGTGTTCCACTAAAGGACACCACATACATCACTAAGATCAAAATCAGCTTACCTGAAGTTGGCTTTAAACTATTTCTATCAAATGAGTGGAAGGTAAATATGCATACTGAGAGTAATGTGGATAAGATACATAACAGTATAATTTATAATACCAGAAAAAGTAATTTTATAGTTTATTGCTTTACTGCAGAGAGGTAAATGATAGCTGAAAAAGGACTTCACAACAAAAATATAAAAGCCATAGAAACTTAAAGGGGATCTCACAGGTCATGTGGTCCAGCCTTCTACATAAATCTTTTCTATAGGATCTCAGAAATGGGCAAACCTCATTTTATTGTTTTGAGCTTCCTATGTTGAATTTTTCACAATTTGAAGGCAAGATGCTCCACTGGCAAAAGGATCATGAAGCTCAGTTTACCGTGTGGCTCGCTTCGCCATGGTGGTCTGGGATTGAACCCACAATATTTCCAAGGCATACCTGGAAGTACTTACCTAGCCTCTAGTGATGGGAAGCTTACTATCTCATGAGGAGGTCCACTCCATTTTCGTAAAGATCTACATAATAGAAAGTTTCATAAAGATCTATTACCCTGTAATTTCCCCCCCACCCCCATTCTTTTGTGCTCTGTAAAGTCAAAGAGAGTAAGTCTAGATCTATTTCCATGTAACATTTTGGGTTTCTAAAAATGGCTGTTTCTCCTAAAGAAATATCCATTTTCTATATGACTTCTTTGTCGTTTCCTTTCAATATCTTACCTGCATGCTTTTGGATAGTCTCCAGTTTTTCAAGGTACCTCTCAAACTGTGGTTTCTTGGTGGAAATTAGAAAGGTCCTAGCATTTAGAATCAGAAAATTTAGTTCATTTCTACATGTGTTACTTAGGGCAAGTCACTTTTAGGTGTTCATCTGAATTAAGATGGTGAAAACTATTTTACAAGGCTGTTTATCAAATAACATACATGAAAAGTTCCATATGTTACCTTATGAATATTAGAGATTAGTATTTTTACCATTTCACTAATTGTAAATATAGGCTTTTAGAGCCCAGCTCTGCTACACACTGCAAAATATAACTTGGGCCAATTATTTAAGCCTCAGGTTCCCCAGCTGTAAATTGAGATTATAACTGCTTTGGTCCACAGGTTTGAAGATTTAAAGTAAGCAGATTTAGTTCAGAAGGATACACTCAGTAAATGGCTAATATGAACAAAAATGTTAATTGATACAAATAAGTCACCAATTAAGTTTACATATATTTTAATCCTCTTGTCTGTTATTAGTTTTATATATATTTATTAGCGAAAAAATCTCATGAAAATAAATTCACTCTATAGAAGCATATAGAAAAGGGACAGTGCCCCTTCAGTATTCTTATATATCCCACACCCAGTGTTAAAATTTGTGTGAAATTTTTAATGCATTTATGGGCACATGTACATATATTATGTATATATTCATGTATATTTACATAAATGAGACCTTATATCATTTTGCAACTTGATTTAAAATTATCAGAGATCTTTCCATGTCTATATACAGTTGATCCTTGAACATGAGTCCACTTATGCATCTTTTTCGATCCACTGTTGGGAGTTTGCAGAATAGCCAAGTGTATGCATTGATCTATGCCATTTCATACAGGGGACTTGAGCATCGTGGATTTGGGTACCGTAGGGGGCTCCAAGAACCAATCCCCTGCAGCTACCGAGGGTAGTTAAGTTTTTGAGGAGTCTAAGTTGTACATGGATTTCTGACTGCGTGGGGAGTAGTGCCTTGAACCTTCCATGTTATTCTAGAGTCAGCTGTATAGTTTTAGTTCTTCTCATCTGCTGCATAGTGTTCCATGGTATGGCTCACATATTTAGTTTTTTTACTCCTGAGTTTTTAGGTTTCTACTATTATGAAAAGTGCTACCATAGGATGTCCCTGTATTTTACTTGAATGTTTAATATCTCTGTAATAAGTAGCTGAGGTTTCAAAGTCAAAGGGTAAACACATTTTAAATTTAACAGTCAAACTGTCCTCTAAAAAGACTGCATTCTGTTTTAAAAATATATTTGGAGTTAACCAAATATTATGTTCTGAAGCCAGGGGAGAGGCGGTTCAAGATTGTGACGTAGGAAGATCCTGAACTCAACCCCTCCCACAGACACATTGAATCCATAGCTACATATGGAACACTTTACTCTGAAAAAGACATGAAAACTAGTAAGCAACTCCACATGGGGCAAATGAGAAAAAGGCCACATGAAGCAGGTAGGAGGTTGAGAGCCAATCTCACCATTAACCCCACCCCCAGTATAATGGCCCATAATCAGGAAGGAACTCACAAACCAGTTGCTTCTCCCTGAGAAGGAAAAGATTCATACCCCAAATCGGGTACCCTAACTATTAAGACCTGCACCTGAGAGATGAACTCTCAAAACATCTGGCTTTAAAATCAATAGGGCTCATATCCACGAGACTCAATGGACTGTAGCAAACAGAAATGGCTCTTCAATGACTCGTTGGACTCACCACAGGGCCCAGTGCAGAAGTGGCCCCTGGAAAAGCACCCAGATTTTATGTGAATGAGATTCATTTGCTAATCTTTAACATTGGCCAGAGAGGCAGGCAACTACTGGGATACTCTGGGCCAAAGGCCACTTTTCACCTCTCCCTTTGCAGAGCACTAGGATCTCCTGGAAGGGAACTTTTATCTGCATCTGGTGCCCTGAGATTTCGACTGCTGCCCTGGAGAATACCTCTTGATGGTTTGGCTCCAGAGGCCAGGGGGATTTGGGTTCCTTGGTCCCACAGGACTATAACAGAGTTCATTCTTGACCTACCATCAGCCCCAAGGTACTACAAACCCCCAGTCTTTCTGAGAAAGCCTACGTGTGGTTGTCCAGGAACTTTGGCCTGAATACAAGTTCCCAGTCTGACACACTTCTAGAAGCCCAGAGTTGGTCTCTGGGAATGGAGGCTGGTGGAAGCTATCTTTGTGCCCTCCTTCTGCCTTGCTCCAGCTTGATGACAGCTCCTAAGAAGGTTATACCCTTATCTGGCACCTCAATTTTTGCAGCTGCTGCCAGGGGAGACTTCTGCCTCACCTGGCTCTGGTGGCCAGAAGGGCTTACACTTGCACGTCCCACAGGTTCTTATAACCGATGTAAGATTGTGTATGAACTATACTTAACCAATGGAGAGAGTTCTTAAACAGCTACCACAGACAGCAGACCCAAAAGCTCAGTGAAAGAGGCATATAAGCTTTTCATCATAGTCATAGCCTGAGGGGCAGGTTTCCAATTAAACATGCATCTAAGGGCGAACTATAAACCTTACCAGACATGTTGGAGGGTTGGCGCTGTCTTCGTGCTTTCCCTCTCCTGTGCTCCAGCATATTATTATCTCTTGGAGAGGGGCTCTTACACTTGTCTGATGCCTTGGTTTTTGAAGCTGCCTCCCACCCCATGCCCCAGTTAAGGAGAGAATCTTAAAAGCACCAAGAGGAAACAACTTGTTACATACATACAAGGGAATCCCCATGAGACTATGAGCAGATTTTTCAGAAGAAATTTTCCAGTCCAGAAGGTAGAAGCACAATATATTCAAAATGCTGGAGGGAAAACAAACCTTCTAACCAAGATACTCTACCCAGCAAGGTTATAATTCAGAACTGGAGAAATAGTTTCTCAGATAAGCAAAAAGCAAAGGAGTTCACCACTAAACTGGCCTTACAAGAAATGTTAAAGGGAGTTCTTAAGGCTGAAAAGGAAAAGGGCTAAATAGTAACAAAACATATAAATGTATAAATCTTATTGGTAAGGCAAATATATAGTAAAGATAGCAAATTAATCACTTATAAGACTAGTATTTGGTTAAAAGACAAAAGTAGTAAAAATAACTATATAATTAAGAGATACTCAAGATAAAAAATGGTAAAATGTGACATCAAAAAACAAAAAACAAAAAATCTGTGAGGGTGGGAGAGTAAATGCTTTCAAATTTAAGTTGTTTGCCACTTAAAATACACTTTTAGAGGTGTAAATATTCATGTGTAAACCTCATGGTAACTACAAAGCAAAAATCTATAGTAGACACACAAATGATAAGAGAGAAATCTAAGCATACCACTAAATAAAGTCATCAAACCACAAAAAAGAAACAGGAACAGGGAAAGGAACAAAAAAGAGAAAGGAACAGGGAAACTATAAAACAGTCGTCAAATAATTAGCAAAATGGCAACTGAGTACATACCATCAATTACTTTAAATGTAAATGGACTAAAATTTTCAAATTGCTGAAAGGATGAAAAAACAAGACCCATGTATACAGTGCCTATGAGAGACTCACTTCAGATGTAAGGACACAGAGACTAAAAGTGAGGGGATAGAAAAAGACATGCCATATAAGTGTAAACTGAAAGAAAATGGAGTAGCTGTACTTATCAGATAAAACAGGGTTTAAGCCAAAAATAAGACACAAAGATGGTCATTATGTAATAAGAGTCACTAACTATATTAAGAAGATATAATGATAAATATACGTGCACTCAACATAGCACCTAAATATATAAAGCAAGTATTAACAGACCTAAGAGAAATAGACAGCATTACAATAGTATGGGACTCGGAGACCACACTTAGAGAAAAGGATAGAGCACCTAAACAGAAAATCAGCAGGAAACATCAGCCTTAAATGACACTTTAGACCAAATGGATCTAAAAGATACATATAGAACATTCTATCCAAAAGCAACAGAAAACATTTTTCTCAAGTGCACGTAAGACATTCTCAAGGAAAGATTGTATATTAGGCCACAAAACAAATTTAACACTTTTAAGAAGGCTGAAATCATATCAAATCTCTTGACCACAATGGTATGGAACTAGAAATCAATTACAAAACTGGAAAATTCACAAATACGGAGATTAGAAAACATGCTACTTATTTAATTTAGCATACCTTTTAGATTCATCCATGTTGTTGCCAATGGCAAGATTTCATTGTTTTATTGTATAATATTCCACTGTGTGGGTATATACATCTTCCTTATACATTTATCTATTGATGGACACCTAGGTTGTTTCCATAGCTTGGCTACTGTAAATAATGCTACAATGCATATATCTTTTCCAATTAGTGTTTTCATTTTCCTTGGATAAATACCTAGAAGTGGAATTGCTGGATTGTATGGTGTATCTATTTTCAGTTTTTTGAGGAATCTTCATACTGTTTTCTAAAGTGACTACTCTAGTTTATAGCCTAACCAACAGTGCACAAGGGTTCCTTTTTTTCCCACATCCTTGCCAGCATCTGTTATCTCTTGTCTTTTTGATGATGGCCATTCTAACAGGCCCGAGGTGATATCTCATTGTGGTATTGATTTGCATTTCCCCGATGATTAGTGATGTTGAGCATCTTTTCATATGTCTGTTGGTCATATCTGTTATGTCTTCTTTGGAGAAATGTCTTTTTTATGCTAAGTGAAATATGTCAGGCAGAGAAAAAGACAAATACTGTATGGGTTCACTTCTAAGTGGAATCTAAAAACAAAACAAAAACATACTCAGAAACTCAGACCATAAGAATGATTACCAGAAGGGAGGGGTGGGAGGATGGGTGAAATGGGGACAGGAATATGGTCAATAATGTAGTAATAAGTTTGCACAGTCACAGATAATTACTAGAATTAGTGATCGTATTGTAAGGTATAAAAATGTCAAAGCACTATATTGTACACCTGAAACTAACATAACTGATATAAGATTGTATACCAACTATACTTAAATAAAAAAATTAAAAAGTAAATAAATATACCACGGGGGAAAATATTTAAAAAAAACATGCTACTGAACAACTGATGGGTCAATGAAGAATTTAAAAGATGAATAAAAAATATTTTGAGATAAATGAAAATAGAAATATAACATGCCAAAATTTATGGGCTGCAGCAAAAGTAGTTCTAAGGGGGAAGTTCAAACTGATAAACGCCCACCTCAAGAAAGAAGAAAAATCTCAACATTATACCACAAGGAACTAGAAAAAAAAATAACAATCAGAACCCAGAGTTATAGAAGGAAACAACAAAGATCAGAGCAGAAACAGAAACTAAAAAAAACAGAAAAGATCGATGAAATTAAGATCTTATTCATTTAAACAAGATAAAAAATACACAGACCTTTAGTTACGTCCAATAGGAAAAAGAGAGGGCTCAATTAAAATCAGAAATGAAAGAAGAGACATTACAGCTGAGACCACAGAAACACAAAGAATCCCAAATTGGACAACCTAAAATAATATAAATTCCTTAAAACATACAAGCTTTCATCACTGAATGAGTAAAAAATGTGACTATACAGATTACCAGTGAGAATGAAAAAGTAATCAAAGTCCACCCAAAAAACAAAAGTCTAGGACCAGACAGCTTCAGTGGTAAATTCTACTAAACATTTAAAGGATTAATACCAATCTTCTCAAACTCTTCCAAAAACAGAAGATGAGTTCCAAACTCATGAGTTCAGCATTACCCTGGTACCCAAACCAGACAAGAACACAAGAAAACAAAATTACAAGCCAATATCCCTGAGCATAGGTGCAAAAATCTACATCAAAATATTAGCAAATCTATTGAGAAAATGCAGAGATGAATATAGCCTATTGTGCAACCATGGTTTCACTTTTCAAGATATCCGAAGCATTTCATTTCTTTCCTGTTTTATTGATATGTAGCTCTGTAAACCTACTTTTGTTGTTTTGATTAATTTTATGAATAAGAATTGGAAATGTTTTCTAAAAAAATATATTAGCAAATCAAATTCAACGATACATGAAAATGATTATCCATCATGGTCAAATGGGATTTATTCCAAGGATGCAAGATGGTTTAACATATGCAAATCAAAATGATGCACATTAACAAGATGAAGGATAAAAAATCATATCATCTCAATAGATGCAGAAAAAAACATTTGATAAAATTCAACATCCATTTATGATAAAAACTCTCAACAAATTGGCAATAGAGAGAACACATGCCAACAAAATAAAGACGATATCTGATAAGCTCATCACTAACATCCCACTCATTGGTGAAATGCTGAAAGCTTTTCCTCTAAGATCAAGAACAAGAAGAATGCCATTCTTGCCACTTTTATTCAACATAGTATTGGATGTCCTAGCCAGACCAATTAGGCAAGAAAAAGAAATAAAAGGCATCCAAATTGGAAAAGAAGAAGTAAAATTGTCACTAATTGTGGATGAAATGATTTTTATATATAGAAAACTCTAAAGACTCTACCAAAAACTGTTAGAATAAAATTCAGTAACATTGCAGGGTCAAAAAAAAAAATCAATATACAAAAACTATTGTGGTTCCTATACACTAACAACAAACTGTCAAAAAGAGGAATGAAGAAAACAATCTCATTTATAATTGCAACAGAATAAAACATGAGAAATAAATTTAACAAAGGAAGTGAAAGACCTGTATGTTGAAAATTACAAAACATTATTCAAAGAAATTGAAGACGACACAAAGAAATGGAAAGATAGTCCATGCTCACAGATTGGAAGAATGAACACTGTTAAAATGTCCATATTACCTAAAGCAATCTACACAATCAATGCAACCTTTATCAAAATCCCAATAACAAAAAAATGCTCACCTTGTATGGAACCACAAAAGAACGTGAATAGCCAAAACCATCCTGAGAAAAAGAACAAAGCCAGAAGTATCACATTCCCTCATTTCAAACTATACTACAAAGCCAGAGTAATCAAAACAGTAGGCCACTGTCAGGAAAACAGACACATAAACCAATGGAACAGAATTTAGAGTTCAGATATAAACTCACACATGGATAACTAATTTACAAAAAAGTAACCACGGGAAGTCTCTTCAATAATTGGCATTGGGAAAACTGGACAGCCACATGTAAAAGAATGAAACTAGAACGCTATCTTATACCATACAGATAAATTAACTCAAAATGAATTAAAGACTCAAATATAAGACCTGAAAACAAAATACACAGAAAAAACATAGGTATTAAACTTCAGTATTACCAAACTTTTTGTAAATTTGATTCCAACAAGGGAAACAAAACTAAACAAATGGGACTACATAAAACTAAAAAGCTTCTGCACAGCAAAGGAAACCATCAACAAAACAAAAAGGCAGGCAACCAAATGGGAGAAGATATTTCCTAATGATACTTAGAGGGTAAATCTAAAATATATAAAGAACTCATACAACAATAAAACCTGATTAAAAATGGGCAAAGGATCTAAAGAGACATTTTTCCTAAGAAGACTTACAGATGGCCAACAGGTCCATAAGATGTTTGACCTCATTAGTTATTAGGGAAATGAAAATCAAAACCATATTGAGATGCTACCTGTCACTTGTTAGAATGGCTTATTTCCAAAAGACAAGGAATAAACAAATGTTAGGATTTGGAAATAAACGGAACATTGCTGGTGGACTTGTGAATTGGTGAAGCCACTATGGAACAGAGAGAGAATAAAGGTTTCTCAAAAAATTAAAAATGGAACTACCACATGACCCAGCAATTCCACTTCTGGGTATTTATCTGAAGTAAATGAAAACACCAATTCAAAAAGATATATGTACCCCTATGTGAACTGCAGCATTATTTACAATAGACAAGATATGGAAACAACCTGTGTCTATCAATGGATGAATGGATAAACAAAATGTGATATTTATTTGTATGTTTACATGTATGAAAGTAGGTAAAGATATAAATACACATAATGGGATATTGTTGAGCTATAAAAAAGAAAGAAATCTTGTCAATCTTGGATGGACACATAGGGCCTTATGCTGAACAAAAGAAGTCAAAGCCACTACCATAAAAAAATCACTTACACATGGGATTAAACAAAAAACCAAGTTCAAGATATAGAGACTGGTGGTTGCCAAAGGCTTTGCGGGGACAGGGTTGCCAATGGGTAAAAGTGGTCAAAAGTTACAAACTCCGAGTTATAAAATAAGTCATGGGGATGTAATGTACAGCGTGGTGACTGTAGATAAAATTGTACTGCATATTTGAAAGTTGCTAAGAGAAAAATCTTAAAAGTTATCACAAGGAAAAAAACTTTTAACTATGTATAGTGACAGATGTAAACTAGACATATCATTTGGAAATATATACAAGTACTGAATCATTATGTTGTATACCTAAAACTGACATTGTTATATTTCAATTATACCTCAATAAAAAATAATTTTAAAACATTTCATAATGTTGTTTCAGTCTGCAGTGGTATGGAATTTTTTTCCTGATTGTAAAGATTAATTAATTAAATACATATTACAAACTCAATTTTCTCAATAACTCCCTAGAGAAATGTAGCTATAATACTAATCCCAGCTACTGAGAATTTTTCATTTCTTTAAATAATAATTTCAAAATTTCCCTCTCATCTGGCAATGTAGATCAGGTTAAAAACAAACTTGTACATTTTTTTTAAAATGTGAGATCAAAAATTTTTGGTACTTGTACTGTGTCAATGCCATTTTCAACTTCTGTTACTTCATGAACTTCAAGAAAAAGAGATGACCAAATTTATAGTTAAATAAAATTTTTCTACCATTTAGACTTGATAAATATTGGATTTAAAAAATCAGTAACCCAATGTGTACACATATATGTATTATATAGGTATATATACATTATATATGTATGTATTATGAAATCATAGTGTTGAGATTCATAATGAATGAATCAGGAAAAATTGCACATAGTTTAAAATGTTTTACTGTGGAATATATTTAAAACATTCACCTTAAAATTCAGAAGTATAAATATAGAGTGAAAAGCATGCTGGAAATTAATTTCTGCAAACTTAAATGAGTTGTGGCTAATACACTGAAATTATTACAACAATCTATTTCTTTCACTATCCTTCACTGAGCACATTTTACACATTCTAATACTACTCGTCATTTTTTTCTCTAAGGAAATTTCCATAAATTGCTTTTTGTAGACAAAATAATAGTGTCATCCAAAGACATCTATTTCATAATATCCAGAACCTCTGAATATGTTAAGTAACATGGCAAAGAGGAATTAAGGTAGCAAATGGAATTCAAGCTGATAATCAGGTGACCTTATGATAGGAAACATTTCCTGGATTAGAGGGGTAGGCCCAATCATGTAATCATAAGGTCCCTTTAAAAGTGCAAGAAAGAGAACAGAAAGTTAGAATGATGCCATATGAACTCACTTTGACCTGCTCTTGCCAATTTTGTAGACAGAAAAATGAGGCAGGCCTACGGAAGCTAGAAATCAAGGAAATGGATTCTCCCCTAAAACCTGCACAAATGTATATGATCCTGCTCATACCTTGATTTTAGCACATTGAGAGTCATGTTAGACTTCTCACAGAACTGCAAGGTTAATAAAATTGTGTTGTTTTAAACCCCTTAGTTTGTGGTAAACTGTTACAAAACAGAAAATACACTTTGTAAAGAGTATTAAATAAAAATTACTTTTCTTGTAAACATCAAATGAAATAAGGTATGCATAAGTGTTTAAAAGCTGCAAAACATTTGATTATGAAAATATGAAAACATTTTCATTATGTGCTGAGGGAAAAGTCGAAAGAAAAAGAGTATTATTGTCTACATGCAGAATGTAGTCTACGGTCTGCTATAGTTCTTGATGCCTCTTGAAAATGTTCATTGTGGAGAGTGATACATTTTCATGATACACTTGAGAACTGGACTAGAGTTTGAATTGTTATGGGGCCAGAACAGTTTTTGGGGTTTGCCATTCATGAAAGGGTATTTGAATTGGTTAAACCTTGTCCGTTGTCAGATTCTTTTAGCTAACTTCTTGCTTTTTTAAGTATAGTGGGTATACATTATTATTAGTTTCAGGTGCACAATATAGTGATTCAACATTTATACACCTTACACATGATCACCACACTAAGTCCAGTAATCTTCTGTCGCCATGCAAACTTACACAATATTATTGATTTATTCCCTTTCACCATTTTCCTCATCTCCCCCACCCTGCTTGCTCCCTTCTGGTCACCACCAGTTTGATCTGTTTGAGTCTGTTTTTATTTTTTTTAGATTCTACATATAAGTGAAACCATACAGTATGTCTTTCTCTGTCTGACTTATTTCACTTATCAGAGTACCCTCTAGGTCTATCCATGTTGTCACGAATGGCAAGATTTTCTGCTTTTATCTGAGAAAATTATAGAAAGGATTTAGCCTTAGAATAGCTAATATTTACTAAATGTCATTTAGTAAATATTAGTAAATATTTAGCATTTACTAAATGTCAACTTATACTGAGTGGTTTCCATCCATTATTTGATTCTCACAACAATCCTTTGAGAAATATTACTCCCACTTAAATATTATTTAACACGGGGTGTTAAATAACCTGTGTGTGTGTCTGGGGGGGGTACATGATAAATATGATAGTACTCTGATTTTAAAACACAGGCATTCTGACTCTAAAACCCACTTAGCCACTACTCTAGGCAGAGCCTATTTACAGTTCTTTTACACACATGGGGCAAGTTGAGAAGTTAAGTAATTTGACAAAGACCACAGAGGTATGCCAGGTCAATGATTCCAACGTTTTACTCCTGTATCAATAATTTTTTATTATACTCCCCCTCTACAATTCTCCAGAACAGGGCAAGTATACCAAGGAATACCTATTACCTATATCTTTAATATCTCAACTCATATATAGGTCACAATATCAATGCTTGTATAATTGTTTTAGTAAGATCCACTTGAGGCCGTATTAAGATTTAAAAGCCAAGAGTGATAAATCTTGATGTACTTTGGGAAATCTAAGTGATCAGCATTATAAATTTCTCTTTGATCATTAATACTGATTTAATTTCTCTTACTGTCTCTTGTATCTTGAAGAAGCTGTAAGATTTGAGCATTAGACCTAATTCCAGATAAGATTGTTTAACAAAGTATGTCCCCTTCTGGAGTACAGTATTGGAGAAAGAATAGCTTGATTTCTTGAGGTATTTAGATGAAGTTGGAAATCTATCTCAAAACCTTCCTTCTATTATCAGAAATTAACTCTCTTTCTGGGCAACCCATATATAACTGTTTCACCTTTACAGAATGGGCTTCATTATCCTTATCACTTACAATATTGTGTGAATACAAACTTCTTTAACTACTGCTTTTTAATGCCTGAAGAGTACTGAGAACAACTGTCATTCTTGAATCTCTAACAGCAGCAATACAAAGAAAAATAATTTTTTCCAATTTCCACTCTCCCTCTCATTAACTATAACCATAAAGCATACATTTTATCACTGTTGATGTCCGGGCAGTTAGACAACTAATGCACACAACTTACAAGAAACTAGTTCCATTCCAACTGAATGTGTTGGCAACATAGGATTCGTGAGACCCTTCTTAAACAAATGAATATAGTAAGCTCCTTTCTTTGCTTAAAATTATACCGTTACATAAGTATCTCAAATCAATTATATATGTCTTCATTTTAGAGTAACAAAAGTGAATGCCTGGAGAAAGAATACCTAATATAACATGTGGTCTAACAAAAGGAAATTAGTATAGAGAAAATGCATACAAAACAAATGTATATTCTTTAGCTCAACTTGCCTTCTTTTATGTTTTTTTTTCCTAATAGGCACATCATCTTTGCTCCAAGTAGGCACAACAAATACGCTGGAGAGTCATTTCCAGGGATCTATGATGCTATGTTTGATATTGAAAATAAAGCAGACCCACATTCAGCCTGGAAAGAAGTAAAGAAACACATTTCTATTGCAGCCTTTACAATTCAAGCAGCAGCAGGGACCCTGAAAGAAGTGGTACAGTAAGATCTCAGCCAAGTGGCTAGTCAATAAAAGTGTTACTGAAAGTCCGAGGATAAAATCCATTTTTTCTTTTATGTTTGATTTTAGACTTCCACCTTGTTCATGTGCAGAGGTTTTTGGTTCTTTAAAAATTCGTAACTTCATCACCAAAGAGTTAATCTAACAAAACAAAACAAAACAAAACAAAACAAAACAAAACAAAACTCCAGTCATGTGGCAGAGGCGAAGAAATTGAAAATTCTCTAAAATAAAATCCAGCAATGAACTTGAACTCTCAGACATTGCTGGTAGAAATGTAAAATGGTATAACCACTTTAGAAAAGTTTAGCAGTTATAAAGTTAAACATATACTTACTTTGACTCCAAAATTACATCTCTAGGTATTTCCTAAAGAGAAGCGAAATGGGATCACAAAAAGACTCTTACATACATGTTCCTAGCACCTTAAAGTGGATGACTTCAACGGATAAATGAATGAATTATGGTATATCCACAATGGAATACTATTCAGCAATAAAAATAAGCCAATACATGTAATATTATTAGCAGATATTGTTGAGGGAAAGAAACCAGACACAAAAGAATATCTAACATATATAGATATATGAAGAGGCAAAACTAATCTATGGCGTTAGAAATCAATTAGATTACTGATTGCCTGGGGCAGAGGGGAGACTGGTTGCAAAGTAAGGGGCAGAGGGGAGACTGGTTGCAAAGAGGCATAAGGAAACTTTCTGAGATAATGGGAGTTTTCTGTATCTTGGTATAAGTGATGGTTATACAGCTGTATACACGTGTCAAACCTCATCAAAGTGTAAACTTAAAATGGGCGAAAGTTAAGCCTCAATAAATTTGATTACACCACCTCCCCCCTCAAAAAAAGAAAAAGAAAAAAAAGTCTGGTCATGAATTGGTATAGCACACCTTCTCTTATAAAAAAATCACTGTGGAATGCAAATTGTAAGGAAAAAGTGAATAATATAAATACTTTTAAAAACTTTACCTCTAATGAATAATGTATAAGTCTGATAGGTGAAGAAAATAGTTGCCACAAATCTTTATACTCTAATCAAGAAGCTATAACAATCGTAAGTATATATGCACTCAACGTTGGAGCACCAAAATAGATTAAGCAAACACTAACACCTAAGGGAGAAAAACAGTATAATAATAGTAGGAGTTTTCAATACCCCACTGTCAGCCATTGATAGATCATCCACACAGAAAATCAATAAAGAAACATTGGAATTGAACCATACTTCTAGAACAAATGGACTGAAAAGACATCTCTGGAACATTTGTCCAACAGCAGAATACATATTCTTAAAAGTGCACTGGAACATTTCCAAGATAGATTATATGACAAGGCATAAATCTCAGCAAATTTAAGACTGAAATAATACCAACTATCTTTTCTTACCACAATGGTAAGAAAATAGAAATCAATAAGAAGAATGCTAGAAAATCTACAAATATGTAAAACTAAACAATACACTTCTGAACAACCAATGGGTCAAAGAAAAAAAATCAAAGAGAAAAGAATAATAAATGGAAATACAACATAACAAATATGGGATTCGGCAAAAGCAGTTCTGAAAGTTTATAGTGATAATTGCATATTAAGAAATTAATTTCAACCTACGTTTATATCTCAAAGAACCAGAAATAAGAAATTAACTAAAGTAAGCAGAAGGAAGGAAACAATAAAGATCAGAGTGGAAATGAATGCAATGGAGACCAGAAAAAAAGATCAACAAATTGAAAGCTGATTCTTTGAAAAGATTGACAAACCTTAAGCAAGACTGAGAAAAAAAAAGAAGACAAAAATTATACTCAAAATTAGAAATGAAAAAGACATAACAATCTACAGAAATACACAGGACTATAAGAAACTATTATGAAAAATTACATGCCAGCAAATTAGATAACATAAAAGAAATGAATAAATTTCTAGAAACCTACTAAGACTGAATCAGAAATAGGAAATTTGAACAGACTAGAAATGAGCAGAGACTGAATCAGTCATCAAAAGCCTCCTAACACAGAAAATCCCAGGAACAATGGCTTTACTGGTGAAGTCTATCATATACTCAAAGAAGTGTTAACATCAATCCTTATCAAACTCTTCCAAAAAGCTGAGGGAGAAATACTTCCAAACTCATTCTATGAGGTCAGCACTGCTCTAATACCAAAGCCAGATAAGGACACCACAAGAAAAATATAGATCAATATCCCTGATGAATACAGATACAAAAATTCTCAACAAAATATTAGCAAACTGAATTCAAAACACACAAAAAAAGATTATACACCATGACCAAGTGGGATTTATTCCAGAAATGCAAAGATGGTTAGATATATGAAAATAAATGTAACATATATTAATAAAATGAAAGATAAAAATCACAGATGCAAAAAAAGCATGTGACAAAATACAATATCCTTTCATGATTTAAACCCTCAGAAGACTGCGCATAGAAGAAACATACCTTAACCTAATAAAGGAAATAAATGACAAACCCACAGCTAACATAATAGTTAACGGAGAAAAACTGAAAGCTTTTTCTCTTCAGAAGATCAGGAACAGGACAAGGACGCCCATTCCCACTACCCTTAGTCGATATAAAACTGGAAGCACCAACTAGAGCAATTCAGCAAGACAATGAAATAACAGGCATCCTTCACAATGAAGATGGAATCTCACCCCTCAAAAAGGATGTTCAAATAGGGAAGGAAGAGGTAAACCTGTCACTATTTGCAGATGCTAATATTCTGTACCTAGAAAATCCTAAAGACTCAACAACAACAACAACAACAACAAAAACTTGAAAATAATCAATGATTTCAGTAAAGTTACAGGATACAAAGTTAACATACAGAAATCAGTTACATTTTATACACTAAGGATGAAACAGCTTAAAAAGAAATAAAACGATCCCATTCACAACAGCAAAAAAATGATAAAATTCTTAGGAATAGATTTAACCAAGGAAGTGAAAGATCTAACAAAAACTACAAGACTGCTGAAAGAAATCAAAGACTACACAATTAAACTGAATAACATCCCATGTTTATGGACTGGAAGATTAGTTATAATGTCCTTCTTACTCAAAGTCATCTATAGAGTTGACGCAATCCCTATCAAAATACCAATGGCATTCTTCAGCAAAATAGAAAAAACAATCCTGAAATCTGCATGGAATCTCGAAAGACCCCCAAACAGCCAAAGCAATCCTGGAGAGAAAGAACAAAACTAGAAGTATCACATATCCTGATTTCAGCCTATATTACAAAGCTACTGTAATAAAAATGGCATAGTATTGGCATAAAAATTGACATTGATGAATGGAATAAAACAGTGCACCCAGAACTGATCCCTGCTTATACAGTCAACTAGTATTTGACAAGGGAGCAAAGAGCAACCAATGGGGGATAGATAGTCTTCTTTAACAAGGCAATGAAGAAACTGCACACCTATCTTCCACCGCGCACAAAAATTAACTTGAAATGGATCAAAGACTTAAACATAAGACCTGATACTATAAAACTTCAGAAGAAAACAGCTTCTCAACAGCCATATGGAACACCAATCCCCATGTTGGAGGTTCCTAAAAAATTTAAAAATAACCATTTCTAGGTATTTGAGGAAAATGAAAACACTATAGAAAAGATATATGCATCTGTGTTCACTGCTGCATTATTTATAATAGCTGAGATATAGAAACAACCTGTCTATCCATAGATGAATTCTAAAGAAAATGTGGTACATGTATACTGGGAGAAATGAGAACATTCTGCCATTTGTGACAACATGGATGCACCTTGAGTATATTATGCTAAGTGAGATAAGTCAAAGACAAGTACTGTATGGAATCACTTATATGTGGAATTTTAAAAAGCCAAAGTTGCAGAACAAAGAATAAAAATGGTGGTTACCAATGGATGGGGGTTGGGAGAACAAGACAGATGTTGTTTAAGGGTACAAATTTACAATGAATAGTAAATAAGCCTTAGAAATACAATGCACAGTATAGTGAATATATACAAAAATACACTATTATTAAGTATTGTAATTATCAAACTTGCTAAGAGACTAGAACTTAATTATCCCAGCTACCAAAAAAGGATAATTATGTAATAAAGGTGCTAATTATCACAATGACAATGACATTAAAATATATAAATGTATCAAATTAACATGTACATGCTAAATTTATACAATGTTGTATGTCAAATATATTTTTAGAAGACAATCTAGGTGCTAGCTTTATCTTAGAGTTCCTAGCACCCAGCACGGCACTGCTTTAAGTCCTCATTAAGCTTCAAACATACACAAATGCACAGAGAACATAAACTCTCCATGTACCCATAACCTAGTTCAAAGAATCATCCCTCAAAAAACAAACAACAAAAAACTTTTCCCCCTAAGCATTTGAGAAGAGTTGAATTAAACTGTTAATCGTTATTCTCCTTTCATGTGATTCCTTGGTCTGTGTCCTGAGAGATTATTTCTCATAAGGATACTTGGGAAATAGCAAAGAAATTATTTTGCTAGTTAGTGCATTACCTGTTACTGACTTTAATTTAAATAAGCCATAAATCCTTATTATAATGCAATAATTTAGTCATTTAAAGAATCTAAGCTTAATAAGTTGTTTAATATAAATGAAAACTAGTAAAAAGCATTTTATATATTTTAAACATTTAAAAAATTTGTTAGAGAAAATTTGACAATGCCAGTATATGTGACAAAGATGTTTATTGCAGCATTTTTTATCATAGTAAAAAAGTAACAAACTAAATATTCATCAATGGAGAATTAACTAACAGTATAATAACAATCATAAAATTGATAAAAACATTTTTCATTCTTATGGTACGTTCTCCATGAGTTGGAAAAACATGGTGATAAAACTGAATGTATACACAAAATGTCGACAGTGCTTATATTGGTGGACTTTTAGATGATTTTTACTCTGTATTTTTCTGTATTGCTTGAATATCTTACATCAGAATATATTCCTTTTATATAAAACTACAATATGGCTCTTTCTATTTTGGAACAGAAAAAAGTACATAAATTTCTGGGATGTAATAAAGTTAACAAATAAAATCTTTTTGTATCTTTGTAATTTATTAGTTTTTCTATTTGTGGGATATAAATAAGACTCTTTTACATATGCATACATAGGCTATTTTAATATTTAGCTTAGAATTTCGAAAATATCAACTGACTCTCAAACTTTCAAGTTTATACATGTAGATGAGAAAAAAGACAACCAATTATCCTACGACTCTTACGTATAGAAATAACTTAACTTTAGTGAGTCTTTTGGTCTTTTTTTCCTCTATCTTTATAATAAACTATATTTGACTTCTTCCAATCTCCAATACTAGTATTCTAAATTCAGGCCAAAAGTACCTTTCACTAAAATGAAGCAAAATCTCCTTTCACATTTTCCCACTGCCTTTCCCATATTGTTTCACAATTATACTACCTTCAGCAAGAATGATTTTGCTAAATTTATCATGCTATGCTCTACTTAAAAACCCTTTAATAGGGACTTCCATTCCCAGGGATGATAGAGTAGGTATTGGCAGGCAATCACTCCAGCTGCAAGTAGAGAAAAAAATGAATGTAAGATATTTTTAAAGATATAAAAAAGCTGTGGAAGCAATGATAACTAGAGGTACTAAAACCCTTAAAGTCCTTCCTAAATAGCAGATAGCACCAACTCTATACATCACTGGGGACATTTCAGTTCTAGGCATGGGCTAGATTAGATTTGGCATGGACTGAGGCATATTACAGGGGGTGAAATCAGCATAGATTCTGATGGCTGTATTAACTATCATGATGTACTGGAAATCTAGAGGAGCCTGAAATCAAGGCTGAGATTTTTTGTTTGCTTAAGGGCTAAAGACAGAAAGATTAGCAAAATTTTCTTAAGAGGAAATCGCCATCTCTCAATTCCAGGTCTTTTCACATCCTAGTCTTTTCTCCATGGAATCCCTTTCCTATTCATCTGGTTAACTCCCACCCTTTTTTTTTTTCCCCCCAAGGCTCTGGTATCTATCCCTCCAAAAATCCATCTATAAAATCTACCAAATATGCTTCCACAGTAATTCTTTACAAGTTTATCTATAGCAGTTTTTATTTAATGACCTCTTTTCCTCTGCTCCTTAGAAGCAGAGGCCTGGGTATTTGGTCAATTATTCCCGGCACACAGGAAGTGCCTAAAGTGTTGTTGAATAAAATGAAATAATTAAGTAGAGGGAATGCTACACTACTGAAGATGCTCACAAATATTTATTAAAAAGATTAATAAAATCAGTAATTTCATACCTACCAACTCAGAAAAATTCCTTTGAGAGAAAAAACTATTAATAAACCTAAAGCTCAGCTAGCCTCAAGATTAGCTGGCAAAGTCTAATAACACGTAAGTACATCATCCATGTACACTAGAGATCTCTTTGGAAGAAGTGTCCTGTAATTTATAACATAAATTTTAAAAATCTTTATAATTTGTTGGGGCATCTTCCCTAACTTTTCACAATTAACTTATCTAGGTTTACATGACTGAAGAGTGAATTTGTTTGCCAAATACACTAATACTTACTTTTAATGCAATGTTCCTTTCATCCTATTACACCAATATGTTAATTGTCTAAGTACGTCCTCCAAATATCTACTTCTACAAATACAGAGACACAGAAAATTGTTCGAGTCCAGATAATAAAGCCAAAGTTATTATTTACATATATAAGACCTTAGAATAAATTGCCTGTGCAGGACAAATTCATTGCCATTGGACTTTTGATTCTGTCTTGCACACTCCATCCTTAATTCCTGTCAATTGCCCATCAGCCCTTTAGAGGTCCTTATCAAAAAAGTTAATGGTTCAATTTACTGCAAAAATTGAAAACAACTTTTCACAGTAAGTCAGGCATTAGGTACTAAGGAAGAAAAGACTAGACAGTAATAAACAAATGACAGTTCCAATTTTAGGTTTTGCAAAGTGACTTAGATTGCCTTCAGTGTCATGGTGAAGAGTTTACGAGCTTTGGAGTCAAAGTCCCTAATTTTAAAATCTAATTTTAGCATCATGTTACCCATGTGATCTAAGTTATGTAGCTTTCCCTTGCCCGTTTGTTTCTCTATCTGTAAAACAGGAATAATAGTCTGTAATCATGCGGGTATTCTAAAGATGAAATGAAAAGCTATTAAAGGCACTTAGCAAAGTCCTTGGCACGTTCTAATTGCCAAGCTATTGAATAAAATATCAGCTATCATTATCTCTGTAGCTCTGAATTATACTACTTCCTAAATTCCTAAGCCTAAATCGCAAACAGAATTTGTGAAGCATCCTAATAGAATCCAGTATATTATAAAGTCCTGTTATTAGACACCCACTTTTCCTGAAGGTTTAAAAATATCTGCCTGTAAAATGAGAATAGAATCTCATCTAAATATCTTCTAATTCTGATTTTCATTATCTTGACAATGGTTTTCTCCCTTAAATTTGTTCCCCTCCTCCACTTCTGACTCCACCTTTTCCTGCTTCTAATTCAACTAGTTTTATTATGGGCAAGGAGGAGTGGGACTACAAGAATCCTTAAGACATCAAAAACAGCCAAGTTGGCTTCTAATACGATGTCCACAGTCTGGGATCAGTCCGTTATTGGAATCCAGCTTTCATTAGTAGGGAACCACTTAAAGTTTTATACACAATTCATTAGTAGGGAACCATTTAAAGTTTTATACACAATTGTAATTATAAGGAACCCATTAATTTTAATAAGCCAAGCTTAATTTATCGAACATTTAAAACCTGTGGATTTGACACAATCTTTACATTTTCCACTACCTTAAGAATATATCATGCTAACTAAAATATTTATACTGAATTTATGTTGTTTTTGTCCATCCAGCCTTTCTTCCCCATTCTTCCGGTAAAAAACTTTTCTTTCTTATCGGGTACTTGTTACAGGTGGTTTAGGTGGCACACACTGCATATTCAGGGTGTAAACCTGAACAATCCTTTATCAGACTTTTTTAATTAGTTTCATGTATACAATACACTGGTTAGACATCTATATAGTTCATTATCCAATGCCTTTGTACTCTTACTGTAGTATATTCAAGGCAGAGACTGTCATCGTTTTTTGAATGAAAGCAAGATGCCTTCAAAAGTTCAGAATGCCATCAACTTTGCATCTTCAAAATCAACTAAATGGTGTATTTGCATTAGTACCTATTTACTTATGATTTCCAAATCCTGAGAGCCAGACAAGGACTCACTATAAGCTTCAGAACTAATAGCCTGGACTACTTCACCTGGATGTTATAGATTCCTTGGACTCAGTTCTCTGTGAAAATCACTTCCTCCAAAACCTTTTTCTATACTATCCTGTTTATGCTCTCCTTTTGTTCCAAAATCTTGGAGTTGTCCTCAAATTTTCACCCTCTAGTCTCTAATTCCTTTTAGTTCAGGATTCTAAATCTCCTTTAATTTATCCCCTTCTCTTTCTACTGCTTGTTTTTCGTGCCCTCACCCTAACTGGTTTTTCTCTTTAAACCACTCCCAATTGCACCTTCTATCAAACTGATCTAAAATGAAATGCAAGCCTTATTTCAAATATATGAAACAACTGCAATGGAAGAAACAAGAGGAAAATGTGCTCAACTGAGTCTAGAAATGAGTAAGAATAAAAGCCAAAAACAAATCAGTAACAACTACATATACATAAGCACTGTACTCTAGTTAATAAATTCGTTTGCCGTGGGAGGTTAATACTTCTGATACTTTATATATGTATACTGGAAATGACAAGTAAATAGATAACAGAAGGCAGAAGCCAGGCTGTTCCCTGTAGGAGTAGGAAGTTACAGATAAGCAAGGAGTAGACACTAGAATGATCTACATTGTAATGTGTTAGTGTCGGAGACATAAGTATGAACTCATGTTTAGCTTAATATAGATACAAATGGCTGCTTACATAAATATTTAGATATGTGTACAGACAGGTTAATATATACACATGTTTCTTTGCTATCAGCTGAGTGTTCCTGCAAGCAAAAATACCTCGGCGGCAATGAGTATACCTAACATCCAGATTATGGTTTCTAACGCCGTTCTCCAATAAAAAAGACCAAGGATTCTTGGAGAAATGGCTGATGGGAACATCTTGAAGTGACAGAAATTTCAAAAAATTTAAAAATCCTTCCCCCCCAAAATACAACAAACCCGCCATGACAGAACAGAGATATGACAAAGAAATACAGGAGCCAAATGAAAGGTCACAATAACCAAAGCTGGAACAATTTGAGAAACAAAATCAAGTAATACTGGATAACTCAAAATATAAAATACTGTTCATATGGACATGATTAAATAGGGACAAGAGGCAAATCCACCAAACACAAAAATTCTAAATTATTTCTGTAGATACACTGCCCTCAAGAGGTGGACTATAATTCCCCACTCCTTTTTGTGTGGGTTGCACATAGTGACTTCTTTCTAAAGAAAGAGAGGAAAAAAGTAACTTTACATTTAAAAAACGGACAAATACTACCTTAGCCAGGTTGACAGTATGCACCCTTGATACCACCAATGAGAATAACACTTTTACCTCTGTAGTTTTCTTAAAATACTAAGTTTAAGCATAGGAAAAACAACAAATTCCATTTGAAGGACATTCTACACAATACCTGACCAGTACTCCTCAAAACTGTTAGGGTTTTGAAGAAAGTCTGAGAAACTGTCAAAACCAAGAGCCCAAGGTGACTAAATGCAAAATGGTATCCTAGAACAGAAAAAAGACAAGTAAAAACTAAGCAACATAAAAATATTTAAGGTTGAAAGTTTTATTTCACTTTAATAGACATTAAAGGTGGCCTAGTAAACTGGAAAACAAAGTCATTAATTAGCATTTAATAAAAACATACTCGTGCTCTTTAGGAAAACTTTTTGAGGGCATTCACAACTAAGAACTATATAAAAACTTAAAATCAAACAATAACTATGTAGAAGAAAAACTGCAAGCCCAGTTATTTCAGGGATAATGCTACATGTATAAAACCCCAGGCACCTACCCTTAGAAGGCAAGCCATGCAATAATTCCAGATGAGTTTAAGGTGTAAGATACTTGGGCAATGAGGAAGCAATCAGCTAAAGAATCAAATTCCCAGTTACCCAATGAACAATTAAATGGTTAAAAAAAAAAAAAAAAAAAAAAAAAAAAACAAAACCTAAAACAAGATGGACTTAGCTTGCATTTTGGAACTGAGGACATAGTGTTATGATATATGCAAAAGAATCAAAACAAATACCAAATATAAATGTTAGATCAAAAAAATTTGCAATGAAACAAAAAAACCTATTACTGTTCTAACAGGTAACTTGAAAGTATCTGGATGCTAAAAATAAGTTAGAGTACATACCCAAATGCCTTAAAACTGACACCAGAGCATTAAAAATTTTTATTGTGGGTATATGCATGACAAGCATTTTCAGACTAGGGAATGTTTTTTGTTTTTTTTTTAAAGCAAGGGGCAGCAGAGCAATAATCCAAAGTCACCTTAAATTATTTGTAAAAATTAAGATTCTCTTTACCCTTATGTGGCTGAAGAATTGGCTAAAGAAAATCAAACAAGTTGTACTTAATAAAAATTTAAAATCTACGGCATAAAATATAAATTCTGACAAATTCTGTCAGGATACAGTTACGAATTACATCATTGACCTATAAGCATTTGTCTGTTAGTTTGATTTCCATTTATATTAATGGTTTATACATTCCTTGCTTAAATTAAAAAAAAAAAAATGCTAGGTCTCAAGAATTACCCTTTAATAGTGTTCCACTAAAAACAGATGGTCAAAATTAATGTTCTATTTTAGTTCATAGTATTGTACCAAGACTTAGCTTTATAAATGTTCTGTGGTCATGTAATATTTTAACATAAAGGGAATATTAATATAGGATATAACGAACTTTGTACTTCTGTTTTGCAACTCTTCTGTAAGTCTAAAATTATCTAAAAATAAGAGGTTGATTTAGCTATCATTAGTTACCAAGTGTATAATAAACCTAGCTTTGACTGCTTTGCTGTAAGTACTCTGAATGCTGAGAAAAACGAAGCATGTTTCTAGAGAAACTTAACAGTTAACCATTTTTTATTTTTTTGACAGACTGATAAAACACATTCTTACCTAATTATAACTATCTATATATATGAGCCAAAGATAAGTATCATTTAGATTTTTTTCTAGGCAACAAACTCAGAGGTTTAATAAGGAAAGAAAGAAAAGGGTCACTAATATAACCAGACTAAATACATAAACTGTATCCAAGAAAAAGGTCAGTGCTTTGTACTTAACTCTTAGGTGTATGTATAATCCACTTGCTTTAAATAATAGTTCAACTGCACATACATACTAAGATACTGCTGAGGGGAAAACAGGCTCAAAAAGAAAACCTCAAGAAAGGGTCTATTAACCATTACCTCAGAGTTAAATCAAGTATCAATCTCTCCCCTGAACAACAGGATTTCATGTCTCAAATGAACTCAGGTTCCTAAATTATGAAAGATAACTTTTAAAAATTTAAATACAACTCAAGTATTATAAACTTATATACTCTATTTGGGTCTAATTTTTACTGCCCCAAATGTCCTGCCATGGTATTTCAGTGTCATGAAAGCCTGGTTGTTGTTGTTTTTACGCCTTTATTTGTAACAGAGCTAAATATTTAATAATTACATAGTTGCATCTAATAGCTATTTGCTAAGGTAGTACAGTGATATATATTAACTCTTTAACACTGTATTCTGCAAATTCTCCTAAGAATTCCACTAATATCAAAAAAAGAAAAACACTCAAGGGGCTTAGGAAATAATCATTTTAATCTATGTAAGCATAATTCATGCCCAAACTTAAGTTCTGCCAGAGTTTTGGCCTTCATAACATTTATTTTTCATTTTCTTTCTGAGCTCTGTACTACCTCAAAGAGTAAGTTACCCTTCAATGGGTTCAATTAGCATAAACAATCTAATTCTGTGGTATTTATTTAATAAAGTACAATAATCAACATTATATCACTTAGAATTGTCAAATTTTTCATGAAAAACCCTCCAAAACATTTAAGCTATTTAACATATAATACAATTATCATAAAGCAAAGTTTAAATATTTAGTTTTCTTATACACTAATGTACTTCCCATAAGCTTTTAAATATAATTTTATATAGTTTTCAATCAGGGAAGCCAGATATATATTTAATTTCTTTACATGTAATTAAAGATTGTAAGAGGGTACAGACTATAATTCAGATACAATTTAGTCATAACACCATACCAAGACCTTATAAATAATCAGGAGATATTTAACATTATTGCTTAGTCTCATAAAATAGGAATTTTAACCAAATTGATACCTCTATACTCTTATTTATAATGTTTTCCTACATCATACTGCTTGGCAAGTAATATAGGTAGATATAATTTTTCATTTCAATTAGTTGTAAACAAATTCTAATTTGTTGATCAATGCATATATTCCTCTTTATCTATTTATACTACCTTAGAATCCTCCTACAGACAGTAACTGACTCAAGTGGAAAAAACACTGCAGAACTCTTCCTTGAAGATTTTCAAGTATTATAGGAACACAAACTTATGAAAAAAACTAATTAAAAATTTGACAGTCCATCTTGCTTTACAATTATGGAATAATAGAGATATAAACAAATGGTACTTATATATTTCTCGCTTAACATATTAAGAAGTACTGTAACTGTTTATGATCTATCTTCTAGCTTCAAGTATAGGACACAACTACAGTTCTACTAGTGAGGAGAAATGAATAATCAATCTTAGGTAACTCAAAAGAAAAGTGGGAGGCACAAAAAGATAATCTGACTTTGGCTTTTAAGAATCTACTGTTGACCCTGAAATGCCAGATTCAACAACAAAACAAAAGATTACAGCAGCAAGCTACATCACCACATATTAAAAATTCTGAAAGAGGCAATAATTTTTATTCCCTCTCAACTCTCATTCTGTTTTATCTTCTTTTTGTTTTTCCTGGTTTTGGGTTGCAGGCAGTTCAAGGCTTGCCCACTGCATAGGTTCAGCTTTTCTCATGGTGATTTCAATCTTTGTTGCAGTCATAGTTACAAAACTTCGCTTTACATCAATCACCTGCAACATATTAAAGAGAATTACAGTAAACCTGGGTGGTTTTATTAGTGTTAGAGGAAAATATTGGTCTTGCTTATGTTTATAATAAAAAACCCAAGTCTCTTAATGCCATTTCTATACCTAGATTTCAACTTTTTGGTAAAAATATAAGCACGTCATATACCTACTTTGCATCAATTACTAAACTTCTTCCTTTTATTGTACAAACAGTATTTTAAATTGTAAGAAAAAACTCTCCTGGATACATGATACTTACACCCCATAATTTAACATTTTGGTGAAATTCCTTCTCTCCTTCGAATACAATGTGTACATTTAACTGAAAAAGATAAAGAAAGTTGAATAATTGATCAAATCCAAACTGAAGGTTTATGACATAAAACAATGATTATATAAAAAGGATACACTGATAAAAATCATTTAAGCTATTTTAATAAACTGCCAATATTGTATTTTATTTGAGAAAACCATAAACGAAAAAGAATTAACCTGAAGTTTCACACTGAGAACTAAGTACCATATTAACTGATAAATCTTCCAGGCTACGATAATTATCTCTGGAATGCTTTAGAAATACCTCTATTATGCAGAAATTTTCATTAAAATAGTTTCTGTGAAAGTAATTTGGAACTATATTTTCAATTGGAAAAAAGATCTTAAAATCAGCTCGAACAAGAACATTACGTCAACATTAAGAATAATGCATAAAGCCAATTTTTACTCAGAGATATTCCGTGTACTTACCAATGTACTATTAGCTACTACTTGACTAAGTTCTGGAAGGGAATTTTTAGCATATACTGAAATGGTGACTTCACCCCCAGTCTGATGCCAGTCATGTCTACACGGAACGACTTTTTTCCCCTGTAATATAAGACAAACTTTATGAATTTACAAAGCGACATATAAACTGACACATATAAGTGAGAAAAAAATTACCATCTGGGAATCTGGGAAAAAAAATAACTGACTATAACCATCTGCTATTGTTATTAATTATTTTCCTCTCATACTATGCAAAAAAAAAAAAAGGGGGGGTGGGAATTTGTGGAAGTAATCTTTTTATTACGATTAGGGAAATAATTATTACCCTACCAGTGGTACATTGCTTTATCAGTAACTACTTGAAAAAGAGACAAATCATGATCACAAAAACATTTCATCAAGGGTTAGATTCTGAAAACTTACATATAACAGAAAACAACAGCCTATTTTTTCGAACTAAATCTTTCAACTTTTGGACCTTGGAGAAATTACAGGGAGACTTCACTTTTGCTTATAAAACTAGTTTTATGGTAGATGCATTATGATAATCTCCAACTATGTGCTATTAAAAAAGCAGAAACTATAAAATACTCAAATATAGAATGAATTCTTAAAGCAATATGAAAATTTACAATTACTTTATAAAAGACACATATACTGAAAAGTTCATTGCCTTGCGGTTAGTAGTGCCAATACAGCACATAAAACTAATTTATTATGAAACACATAAATAATAGCTATCAAACATTTAGCAATAAATTGCTTTCCTTCTCAGAACTTAATGGGATTTGGGGGAATTATCTGTAGAATCCAGTCTTTTTAAAAGTTGTACAGAGAAGCAGAAACTGATATTTTATTTATTTTATTTTTGGTAAATTTTCCTGTGGCAAGCAGAGGTATATAAAACAAGTCTGCAATCCCCCTCATTGGCTACTAGATGACGTCAACCATCTGTAAATGGTTGAATGAAGTTCTAAGTCGGCAAGAGAATCAGAAGTCTAAGTGATCAATAATATCAAATGAGTAAAAAAGTGATTTTTATGAAACAAAAAAATGGGAACAGGCTATGGAATTACAAAAAAATATGCTCTAATTTTGGCAGGCTTAAGTATTTCACAAACACTTATATGGTTGCATCATCAGCATATGTAATGGTTGTTTTGATCAAAGGGCAGGATCTGAGAGACTGACTCAAATTTGTTTTTAGGCCATTCAAAACTTTACTGTGTGAGGAAAGAAAATTGTTTTTGAAAATCTATACTGTGTGAGGGAGAGAAAACTTTTTTCTTTAAATCTAAAGACAGAATACACTCAAATCTTTTAAAAATGACTCAGATGAATACATCCTAATGCATTATTTTGAAAAGGTTACTTACAGCATCCTTTGCAGTCCACAGGTGTTTCCCTGTTGTACAGCCTGCTTGGGCTAAAAATGTATTAAAATCAGAAGTTTTTCTTCTACAACAGCTCCAGTATTTCATCCTTTAAATTAGCAGAGAAAAATTTCAGAAATAAAATCTCACAACCAATTAAGTCCGGAAGTATTATCGTGACAGTGATTCCAAAAAAATATTAAGTGCGAACTTTAGGACCTTAGAAGTGTCTAAGTTATCAAACACTTAAAACTTTAATTATTATCAGAAGACTAGTAATTTTAAAATCAGATGAAATTTATTATAGCAATTTTGGAGCTCCTAAATAAAGATGCTTAAAACCAAACACAAAATTCTGAATCAGCTTTTCACTGATAGCTTGCATTCCACTGTCTTGAAGTTACCAAAAAGTGGTATGACCAAAAATTTAAAATCCTCACATTTGAGTAACCCAGCAAAGTGAGACTAATTCAAACAAACTAAAAAATAATGTTTACACAACCTGTGAAGGTCAGTCCCACAGTAGGTGAAATCCACTATCCCTTGAGAAAAATCTAACCCCGGAAGACAAAAATTATAGTAAACCTTTGGGTTTGACTCCTGAAGAATACTGGAAACAGAGTGGAAGATTTTAACACAGTACCGTGTTTTTACAAACTACAGGGTAATACAGAAGAGAGGCTCTCAACTGAGGGCTGTAGAAAAGTATGAGTTTTCTTGGATGCCAGTGTAGGCATTTTAGTGCTCAGGGTCAAAATTTCTATATGTCCTAAATGTGCAGGACAGTCTTTCAAACAAAATACTACTTAGCCCAACAAAGTATCACATCAAAGTATAATGGAGAAACATGAGGTTTGAACCACAATGGCCACTTAACTGTAATACTATTTCAATTTCTCATGTGTAAAAGAAGATAAAACTCACATTTCTGGATTACTGTAAAGATTATATAACGATGTAAATAAAATATCTAATTACACTGCATGAAAAATAATGTATAAAGGCATATTAACTTTTCTAACTTGTACCATAAAGTTTTTATTAGTCATATATAAGTTACCCTTCATGGAAAATAGGTACTCCAGAATGATATACACAGACTTCTTCTAGACTCTGTAGACCCTGATACGTCTAAAAGAGAAAAAAGAAAAAAATTAGCTTCATATCTCAACGTTACATTTCGCACATTATTTGTAGTATTGATGACCTCTATGAATTATGAAAATGCTCAAGAAATAACAATAATCACTTAGAACATTCATAAATTCACCCTGGGCCATTCTAACAAGGAATGAAAAATGATTCTTTTTTAGATATGTTTACGTTTCAGTTCCCTATGAAAAAAGGCAAACAGAAGAGTAGGCAACAGGATGTATTACGATGCTTTTAGACTTTTGGGCATGAGGTCACATCCGAGCACATTCAGGTATTTAAAATTTACAATATAATATTAAAACCAAGAGATTAGTAATCTCAACAGAAATACAGCATGATTTATGTGCATCGATTCTGTGTGTGCATTATCAATTAATATGGAAAATCTAATAAGCAATTCTGGAAGTTTTAGAGTGATGATTTCTTATCCCTATGAAGGGTAAAATGAGCTGCAGACCTATATATATATCCAGGGTTTGTCTGGAAGATCCGGGCCCACATTGCTGCTGTAGGTGAAGGCTCTACAGATGAATTCACAAAAAGTTATGTTAATATAACACAGATGAGGCCAGTAGTATAATTCTATTTTGGTTATTTATTACAACCACCTACGAGTACAGAAAATAGAATTCTGTACGTTTACTTTTTGTAAATCCAAACTACTGGGGGTGTATATATCCTAAAGATATTCCATAAGCATGTAAACTCAGTATATTAGATTCTGAATTTATCACTGTTGCCTCTCGAACCTACTTGATGGCACCATATCCACTCAGTCTCCCAAAGCAAAACTGTTAAGTCCTCTTCAAATTCTCTTCTTCCTCCACCCATATGTAGTCTATCACAAACCTGTCAATTTGTCTTAAAAATATCTATCAGTTTAATCTGCTAACCTTCTTCATGATCACTAGCAGATTTTAGGCAATGAGACTATACTAAGAGATTCTAATTCATGGCCCTGAAATTAGCAGATTTCTTAAATAGGGCACAGAAAGCACTGGTCGCAAAGGAAAATATGGGTAAATTGGATTTTACTAAAATTAAAAAGCCTCTGTTTATTGAAAGCCATTGTTAGTGAAAATGTATAATGTCTCTTTGATAAAGAACTTGTAGCTAAAAAAATATGAAGAAGTCCTAAAATCAATAAGAAAAAGCCAATTTAAGAGAAAAATAAAAGATTTTGGACATTTCACAAAAGATCCAAATGATCAATAAATATAAAGAAAGTACTAAATTATCATCTGGAAAGTGGGAATTAAAACCACGATGGAAACACTACACATCCACCAGAATGGTTAAAATATAACAGGCTGATATTATAAAGTGATACCAAGGTGTAGAAAAAGGAAACCAGCCTCACAAACTGCTGGTACGAGTGTAAATACAACTACTTTGGGAAACTATATAGACATATCTGTTAAAGCTGGTCATATACACACCCTATAATCCAGCAATTCCATTTCTAGTCACATCTTTAACAGAAATTACACCTGTCCCAAGTCATGTTCAAAAAATGTTTAGTATCATTAATCAAAAAAATTTAAAGAGCAGTAGAAGGGATAAATTGGCATATTCAAGCAATGGTATATTTTAAAGCAATGAAAATGTACAAACTACATGCAACAAAAGTAACTCTTAACAAACATCTTATTAAGGAAAGGAAGATAGACACAAGGATACCTATTCTATGATTCTATTTGCATTAAATTCAAAAACAGGGAAAACTAATCTATGTTGATAAAAAGAAAATGTGGTTACCTTTGGGAGAGAGAGAGTGAGGAGACATATGAAGGGTTCTAGCGCTTTATGAAAATTCCTTGAGCTATAAATCTACATTTGTATACTTTTAAATGTTATATTTCAGTGAAAAAGATTTAAAAATTTCTTTAGTGGCCTCCATAACCCAAAGTAAAGTCTAACTCTTGAGGATTATACAAGTCTTTCAAGATCTGACCCCTACACTTCTCTTTTAATCTCAACTTCACACCAGCAAATTCTGTACCATTATTATTAACAATTTATTGTTTTCTGTATACTACTGCTATCATCTCTGCTTGGGAAATCTTGCCTTTTTGTCTATTTAGAGAATTGTCATTTGTTTTTCAAAATTCATCTGGGATACCTTCTGTTTGATCTTCCTCTACTACCCTACCACTTTACTTGCACTATCGCTCCTATTGCAAGAATTAATCTTTTATCTACTACTTATACCTTATAAATATGATAAACATATGAATACATTTATATTTACATCCCTAAATGGCAACGCAATCTCAAATTTAACATGAGTGAAAACCACAAACCTGCTCCCCCAACCCTGTCTTCTCCTTCTTGGTTAACGGTGCCATCCATTACCTAGACACTGGAGCTATAAGCCCCTTTCCTTCACTTCTGGTTCATTACCAAGTCCTGTTAATATTTCCAAATATCATTCATGCTACATGTATTTGCCATGTGCCAGGCATTGCTCTAAGCATTCAAAATACTGCAAAGAACAAATTCCTTTCTTTGTAAACCTCACATTAAGGAGGAAAAGGAAAGTTAGATGTGACAGATCATAAGCAAAATCAACATGCAAAATAAGTGACAGGTCATAAGGAAGTGCGTGCTAGGAGGAAAGAGAAGAGTAAGAGTGCAAATGCTGAAGGGTATGCAATTTTACATACTGTAGGTAAGAAAAAGCCTCACTGAGATGTCTGATCACCTCCCACATTTAAGTACTTCTCAAAAACATACTCTCCAACTGCCTGGTCTTCTGCAACAGCATACTAGCTGGTTCCTTTTTCCAATTCCACTCCTGCCCCATTATGTTTGCTATTGGCAGCCAAAGCTATATATTTTAAAACCTCTCCTTAAAACGGATAGCTTCCCATTATACTTAGAATAAAGCCCAAACCCCTCATTATGGCTTTTAAGAACCTCCATAATCTTGCCTACCTCTTATCCACTACTTACACACCCTTGCCCAAGCCCGACTAACCTTTCTCTTAATTCCTTGAAAAGATAAGATCTAAAAGCTCTACACATACTACTCCCATATCTACTCCAAGGTTTATAGAACCCATCTGCTACATTCAGATTTTTAACTTAGTGTAAACACTTCAAAAGACCTCTCTGAAATCTTAAATAGCTTCTCCCTATCCTCTTTTCTTCATAACTACGTGAAATCATATTTAATTACCTATTTGTTCTCTCTCTCTCTAAACTAGAATACCAGCTTAGCAAGAGATTTTTGCTTTAATACCACGTCCCCAGCCCTCAATGTGTGACACGTAGTAAGTGCTCAGTAAATGCTGACTGAATTAGAATTATTTATTCCCAAGATTCTATCAGATATGATACTCCTCAGTCTCTTATCCATGTTCATAGCCCTAGCTCACAGCATAGTGCCCAACATGTAATAGGTATGCAAATCTGTGAACTGAGTCAGTAAACTGCAGTTTTTTTCAAAATTAAAGTTTTACTTCCATGACACAACACAAATTTTACAACATATACCTTTGAACACCCTCCATTTTTACATGAGGTCCCAATCTTAATTTCATCACTGTCTTCTTCTGAAACAAAGGGAAAAAAAATCAAATAAGAAACAGTAAAACAGAACTCTTTACTGTAGTGCCATTCTTAAAAGGAAATATTTCCATAAAACAGGCATTTAAAAAAATAATCTAAATGCAAAAACACTGACATTTTAAAATAAGAACGTTTTCTCTGTGTTCCCAGGCAATGTATTTAAAAAGCTATTAAGAAGGCAACTATCATGATTAGGTTTTGCCGATGTACTCAACATGATATATGACATTTCTATTCTATAATACAATACTATATTCAATATCTTAACATTATAAAAGAGAAATGAAAGGATACTTTCCTCCCATGGTATCAGGTAAAGATTAGAAAACACCGAATTTTTTTACCTCATGGACAATGTAACATTTACAATTATTAAAGAAATTTAACTCACTGTTAAAAAGTAATGAATCAAAAGAAAAAATTTAACAAACTCTCATTCTGAATAAGCCACGTAGTCATTCTGTGGTATTACTCGCATTTAGAAAACAAATTAAGTTCTTTACTACAATGTGTTACTTTTTCAAATATACATTCATTAAACTATATGGCTTCTGGTTCTTTTAGATAATTGGTTAATTATACAGAAAAAAATACAAAATAAAACCTTACCTTTCTTATTTTCTTCGTTCCCTGATGATAGTTTAAGTTTATCAAGTGCTTGTTTTAGGGAGGCAGATACTTTCAATTCCAAATTTGACATTGGTTCATCTGGGCTGGAGAATTTTGAGACTTTATTACCATTAATGATATACCAAAATATTCCTTTGTGCTAAAATAAATATACTTAAGAGCCTATTTATGAAGAGCCCAAATACTTGATGAATCAACTTTTTCCCATTAAAAAGTATTTTACAAATAACCGCTATAATGTACTGACATTTCTATGTTTTAACAAAAAAGATTCTGATATTACAATATTAAGTCTTGACTAATCATGCTATTGCCAATACATTAAATTATTAATCAGGGCTAATGGGAAAAAAGTAAAGATTAGGAATCCAAGTTTGTCAAGATGAGTAACTCCAAGGAAGTTATTGTAATTTTACATTCTATGCCTAAGCAAAATGCTGAGTATATAAACAAAAGGCAGTATGTACTAAGTGAATCCACTTAGTGGAGACATTCTACTGGGAGATAATTCACTTTGCGTGAACACTGGTACATACATCTATAAATTCGGATACAACTGTATCGCAGACAATTTTAATGGAGCTAAAAACACAGTAACGACATTTCATAACATGTACAATTTTTTAAGACAGTAAATAAGTATTAAGAATACTAATAAATGCAGCAATAAAAATAGAAACTATAGGTTATTCATTCTACATCCTTAATAAAATAAAACTAATGATGTAGGAGGCATTAACAAAGTACATAAAAAGCTATCTTTGCAATACCACCAAATGAATTTAAGATGTTTCCCTCACTTCCTCTTAAGTGAAACAGTCCATCATTTAAAGAAAATATTAACTCATATTGTCAATTATAGTAGAGTCCACTGTAATACTTAAGAATGAGCTATGTCAGAATTGTCTTTTTCTGATTATTTTTTTCTACCTGCCAAATCAGCCAGCAAGACATCTGATAAAGTCTCTCATAATTACGAATAAGGTGAAGATGGAATAAAATCATGCTATGTAGTTTGGTTAAACAAACAAACCTCAAGATGTCTCTTAGGGTTCTTATTTTGGTTTAGTATTAGTCAATATGTTATAAATTTGTTTAAGTAAGATCAATAAAGAAAAAGTTAGAAAAACCCTAAGTCCACAGAGTGAATAAAATGTCAACAGGGGGCACATATGAAGCCAAAACCCATCTGTTTTTTAATTCTTATATTTCGGTTCTAAAACAATTTGATACTCAAGTGTGACATGAAAAAAACCTGGTATAATAGTGGTACCCAATATGTATGTGTGGAAATGTAAAATTAAATATAATCTAGTTGATCAGAAGGTGAGTATGGAGTCTGTATAATTCTACTGCAAAATAAGCAAAAGGCCTTTTAAAAGTACTTTTAACAGATATACAATTTAAATCAAAAACATAAAAACTTGTCAGTGATAACGAGATTAACAGTTTCCAGGCATCTGAAAACAGATGAGTGACAGACTTGTTCTAACTGGCAAAATATGGACAAAGAAAGAAATAATTTGGCTCAACACACAGGAAAAATTATACACTGATTTAGTAATATAATGGACTACTATAAAAGTAAATTCTTCTTCACTAGAATTATTTGAAAGTAAATATTCTTCTGTCAAGAATGTCCTAGAAGATATTTGAGAAACAGTAGAAGAATGGAAAACAAGACCTCTAAGTTCTTTTTCAACTCAAACTGATTAACCAACAAGGACAACTCCTTTACAGAATTTCACTATGCCACAGTGAAAGATACAAGCCAAGTCATAAGAAGTATGCATGGCTTCCTCACCTAGCCATAATGATGATGATGCAGTGAACAAGTCTGCAATGGATTTTACTGTGTACATGCCCTTAGCTGAGGGGGAATAAAAATGAAAGGCATAGCTAAAATGGTTCAAAAGTTGGTGACCTACACTGACAGCTACAAATGATATTATACAAAATCATAAAAGGAAATACCAGAAACAAATAATATGCAACTGTAAAAAAAAGTACCTTGGCCTCTTTATTGCTTCTACTGGTTTAGGGGCCTGAATGATGTGCTCCTGAAATTTGGGTTTCAATTCAGATAGTTCTTTCTTCTCAGTAGTCTTGACTTCAGGTTTGACTGGCTCAGGTGGCTTTTCATTATTATGTCTACCTTTTGTACAGCCCTGTTAGTGAAAGGTATTAAGAGTTATCCTATCATCTATTTCACATGCCATGAAAAAAATACTATTTTTCAATTCTTTATTAAAAAATCCTCTTTTGTATGTTTTCTCCACTTTTATCACATTATTTTAAGAAACTAAAAACAGGAAAACAAATTTGCTCTATTTGTAAATGAGCTATTACACGAGTAATGCGTTTTAAAAGACTTTTAAAAAATACTTCATAAATATCTACTTAACTATTAAATGTACAGCATAAACTCCCTTTATATGGGAAACAAATTCTGGAGATCTAAGAGAATTCTACAAATCATTTATAAAAAAGGGCCTCAATGTGATCCTCAGTTCGGCTACTTACTGGCTATATGACCTTGAGCAAATTAACCTTTTTAAACCTCAGTTTACTCATCAGTAAATGAAGATAACAGCACTTTGAGAGGATTAAAACAACAAAATTAAGCAACAGAATACTTCGTACATCTGGCAGGTGGCAAATATTCAATAAATGCTAGCTACCTTTTCCGTATTCCACTGATTCATACTTACATTTTAATATCTCTGAAATTGTAAGATCAGTGGCATTTCAATGTTATTTCATTAACAGCTTTAGTTTTCTTTCTTAAGGGTATACAAAAGAATGGTGTACTTCGATAGTATTTTAGATTCAATAAAAATTTATTGTTCCTAATTGAAAATGCATTAAATTGTTGCCTACCCTTTGCTTCTTCTTGATGTTCTTTTACGACTACTAACATCAAGCATAAACCTAAATTGACAAGTCAGTAATTCATATCTTGAAATCTTCATTTCTAAAATATTAAAATTCCTATTTTAATGATTGTAGACAGGAGGTAAGCCCCATTTTAAAAGAAAGGTACTATCTGCAAGGTAACAGGAATTCATCAATAGATGTCCAAAATCAGATCCCTCAAATCTGTAACTCCCAATATGTAATTTTCAGGTGATAATCTAGGAAAAAAATTAATACTTACTACAATGCTTAAAAAATCAGAAAAATCAGTTGTTCTTCTTCTACAGCAAGACCACCCCTATGAAACACAAGAGAATAAAAACTGAAAACTATCTGCATGAGAACCACACGCAGTGAAACAGTCCACTTGCACTAATCTACTTGAATCCAGAAGTGGCTTGAATATATATGTATTTCACAGTTTTGAGGTGTCTGAAAAAAACAATTAACGAATGTTAGAAGTGATGTGTAGTGAGATCTACCTTAAGGAAGCACCTTAAAAGTAAAGAGAAATTGCTTCTGTATTAAAAATAGTACTTGATTTTAGAAAACAATTTATAATTTCTAAAAACAGCCTATATTTTAAAAGACTTAGGAAGTGAAAAATGCAGTAAGTCTGAGATAATTACAATAATTAAGTTTCGAAATGAACTCATTGTAGCTATTCCTCAATAAGCTTTCTACCTATTTTCAGAACAGATTAATTAATGCAGCCGCATAAGCAGTGCGAGACCTTTGAAAGTTAAATGATCTTTTCAGTGAGAAACATAAAAATATAGAAATTGTAATGCGGTGCATAATTTCTGAACAAAATATCAACTGGCCTACCAAAAAATAGCTTTAAGTTGTCATCTATAACTCTAGTGTAGTGCAGAGACTAAGGAAATAAAAAGGCAGTTTCAAGACTTGGGGTGTCTCAAATAGACTAAGGGCTAGCTTTACACATACCTATCTGGGCCTCACTATTTTTCTCAATATACTGCTTGAAGAATTTGGCAGTGATTTTTTTTTTCACAATATGCACTTAAAGGTTTTTTTATGTTCAATGTGCTATAATTCAAATTTTCCTTTATTTTGATTCTTTTATTCTGAATTGAAATATAGATGAAAAGTTACAACAACTAAATATAGGGTTTAATTAGCACTGATAATATAGTCATCAGAAAAGTTATTCTAAACAAGAATTACATCAGGTATTCTGGAGATACTGGGATACATACATAAAACAGACTAATTGTTCCTGAATGCCAAACTGGGATCCATAGTTCTCAGTAAAATGAGAAAAGGAAGGATAATTTTAAGTATGTGTGTGTAAGGTTGCTGACTTTTCTTAAGTAGGATTGTCCTTTTCTCTGAATATGCCTCTTCTAATTTGAACATTAAAGTGTTCTGTCATTTGTTAATGTAATATTTAATGCCTTAATTGGTCAAAAAGAAAACTGGCAACAACAGACACTAGATACTATATCGACGAATTTCATCTGAAATTTACTGGGCTGTGAAATCCAAGAGTCTTGGAAAATCTGGATATTCAAGAAACGTTTATGGAGACAATAATAAGCAAAAGAATTAGAGAACAGAAATACTTAAAAGTAAAATCATTAAGATTAATCAATCTGAGTGATTAACAGTTGTGCAGTAAAAACAGAGAGATGTAGACTAAATGACCAAAAGTTAGTGATCATTACTAACAGCGACAAAAGTGAGAGGCAAAGCTATTTTTGGAATGAGTCCACTTCAGATAATGGTTCACGGCTGCCAATGACATACAAAAATGGAAATATGTTCTAGAAGCCATTGGCATAGAGGTGACATTTAAGGGTAGGAATGAACTAAAATGAGAAAAGAAGCAGCCCAAAGACTGAGCAGTGAAGTCTGATTATGATTTGGAGATAAGAGGAAAACAGCATAGAAAAAGAAGTGTACAAGAAAAATAAGCATAGAATAAAAAGCAGTGCAAGAAAGAGAAAATTCCCCAATCCTGCAAAAATAAATATTCCTACAGAATCACAGTTTCCAACCTCACAAATTTGGAAAAAAGGCTGAAAAGATGAAAGTAGGAGTCAGGTCTCAACTCGCCCCATTGAATATTTGTTTTATTTTCCTGGTTTAGAACCAGACTAACACACTTATCTCCTTGTACATCTTTGTTTATACTTGGCTATCTAACAGTTAAATGTCAAAAAAGTCCATCTACTCCCTGAAAGGTATAATTAGAAACAGTGTGTGTGTGTGTGTGTGTGTGTGTGTGTGTGTTTTGAGATCCTAATAATATAGCGTAACAATATTGGTCTTGCAAGTTTTATTAATTTCAATTATGCATGTATCAGACAGACCGATTTGTCTTATTTCTTTAAAGAGCTACTTCACATATAAATCTCTATACTAGCCTACCCCTTCAAAATGTAATTTGAATGTTTTCTGCAAATTATCCTAAAAGTTTTAAACAGAATTTCATAATTATTAAAGATTATTTACCTAAAATATCCTAATAGCATCTTGCCCAACCATAAAGCAATAAATTTGTCTATCATCTTTGACATTAGAATAAATAATGGAAACTTTCTATTTTAAGGGCATGTATCCCATCAATTAAAATTAGTACCTTACAAAAAAGGGGCACTTTTTCAACAGAATTAACAGTGATCTAAAATGTTTGATATAGTACTTTTATAAAATAAGATATGCTGAAAATCATTCCCTGTAATTTTTTAAAACAAAGGTCAATTATAATAAAAAAAAACTCAAAGGGAACTGACAATATTTAAATATTTAGGACTGTGTTTATGTTCCTAAGAACAAGTAGCAACACCTAAAACCAAGGCAGCCATGCTGCAACATTCTGAGATACACAATGGAAAATGTACCATATTATCATAAATTCTGAAAGATCAACAGAACCGAAACGAAAAACCTGGTCAAACAACATTCTATTATTTCTCTATTTCTCCGGAACATTAATGAAGTACAGCCGGAAAACAGGTGGCATCTCTTTTTCTGTAAACTTACATGTCAGTCTTGAGATGGGCACCATTCTCAAGTGTTTATAATCTTTCCTAAAATTCAGAGCTGCTCTTATTAGACGGCACCTGTCTAATAGACTGAGAGCTTAAGATTCAATACAACTACTTGTATTTCTCCTCAAATTTAGGAAGGTAAAGAAACGTGGAGTAGAGAAAATGAGAACTGAGGTAGAAATAACAATTTTATTAAATAAAATTTCCAGTAATTTGCCTTTAGTGGAGTACTTGATTAAAGCACCCCAAAATGGTCCTTAAGAAAGCAGAAAGTCACGCACTGTGGAAAAAAAAGATGAGACAATAAAGATTTAGTATTATATCTCTAAATTTACTATACAAATATGAAGACAATGAAATATATCAAGTTCCTACCTTTAATGCATCATGAAAGACTGGAACACCTGGGTGGTATATGCAAGCATCTGTTCAAAAACAGAAGAAAAAAATAATACCACTTTATAATAAAGAAATATTATTATTTCCTTCAGGTGTTAACATTAACGCTTTTTCCAAACCCAGGTAATATTTTTCTTTTCCTTAAATATTCACTAATGCTCTAGTTTGATGCATGACACACTGTGCTTAATTTAACACTGAATTAAAATAGTAATAGTTAAAATTCTAATTCAAGAGTGTTAGCTATAAAAATAATACAGAATAGTTCAAGTACAACAAAATAAATTCTATTTCTCTAATCTTTGTAGTAAAATTTGTTTAGTATCAAAACTACAAGCTCCAAGATTCTGGCCATCATCTTTCAATTCTGTTTTTACAAAAATACTATCAAACTTATGTGTTCTCATGTACATTGATCCATAGGTTCCCTAAGAGAGTCCCTAAAAAGATATTTTGGAAGAACAGGTTCAAAATTTTAAAAACTTATGTAATATCTAATTGCTAATTTAACTTTCCTAGACAGGTATCAATTCCTAAATATAAACCTCATTAAAAAGAACTTTAAATTATACTTATTGTTATTCTGTATTTCTTTATACCATCCTCATTATACCATCAATTTTTACTTAATTCGTATAAAAAGAGGCTTTTAAAGTTTGCAATATGAAGTAGTACATTAAACAAAAATAGAAAATAGACATTTATTCACTGAGAGAATCATGAGCTTAGGAAAAAAGGTGAGCCCTCAAACTGCACAATTTTCTTGTAAGGCTACTTTGCTCAACCTTCATGTCTGTTTAGCTTTCAGCTGTCTACAACCCGATTCTTGGTATTGCCTTAAAATGATTAATCTCTGGCACTTAAGGAAATCTTACCCCTGTATTAATAGCCAATATGGTTTCCTTAGTTAGTGACCAGGTGTTACATAGACACTAATGGTGAATGGAAAGTGTCAAGTATTTTCATGACACAGTAAATAAAGAAATAAAGAAGCTATTAATTAGAGATAGTAGTAGAAGGGCTGAAGAAGGAGGTTCAAAGTCAAAATAGAATATGCAGCCGGATATGAAGCTGAGAAGGGAATCAAAGCAGAGAACAGAGTATTTTTAAATACCAAATATTCATAGTCAGAAACATAACATGAATAACGTAAAACGCAGTAAGAAGCATAATCATAATGGTCAGTTTTGGCAGAATGGCAACAGCAGTGAGTCAGGTCTTAACAATACAATTAGTATAAACAAAATCAGAAAATCACTGCTTTCAAAAGTAAGTAACATGCCAGCGAACATTCTCCTCTCTAGCCTTTATCGGGATTAATAGTTTAGCTCAAAGTAATTATTTTATGGGTAAGAAGGTACAAGTTGGAAGCGGTTAACAGCCAAGGGTCTGACCCTGGCTCAAATTCTACCTGTGCCTCTTGGTAGCCATTTCAATTTCCTCATGTATCTGGATTTAATAAAATACTGTTTGTGAAATGGTGCTTTTTCCAGAATAACTAACATATATAAGTTCCTAATCATTTTCCTTTAAACACTATAGCTGTGTTTCAAACTAAAATGTCCTATCAGCTTACAAGGGAGTTTTGTTATTTTTTAGTCAATACACAAGGTCAAATCTCTCCTGTATAAAACTTTCTCCTAAATACGTCCACAGCTTTGCCATTAGCTCTGGCTTCTACTCCCTATCTCCATCTGCTTAACTTTCCATTCAGTCAATCAACTTCTTTGGGATATTTAAGTCTCTAAAATTACCCCCATTTTGCTAAAGCAAATAAACTTTCAGCAACCTTATTAGCGCTCCCAGCTGAATTATCGTACTGTTGAAGACTGTCTACAACTCTGGCTTTCTTGCCCACCCAACCCCCAACCTCTTTCCTAGGTACTGTACCATTTCATACAGAGTTGACTTCCAAAAACTGGCTGTATCTCTTAATTTTACCATGGCATATAACACCCTATAAATAAACATAGTGCCTCATACAACAAAGCACCAGCCTTTTCTCTTTATTACTGGAGTATACACAGACGTACGCTACCGAAAGCAAAGGACTTTAAAAAAGACCCTAATTCCTCGATTATGTCGTCCACTGAAATTTCACAATTTTCCCCTTGAAAAACTTCATATCATAAAAATGTCAATGACAGTAACTAGAATATTGTACAAAGACTGGACATATCTTTTCTTTAGAATTCTGCCAATGGTCTTTACCATTTTAAATGATGTCACAAATTCACCTGTGCGCCAAGATAAATATTTCAGACATCTGAGAGGTGAAAAAGATTTTAAAAGGCATCGAATTTAATCTCTTTCACAACGAGGACCCATGATGCTATCATGTTGAACTTGGCTTTGCTAATAATGCATACTTCATAGGGTTATTGGGAAGATTAAAGTGAAATAATGTAAAGTGATAGACTGGCATGTGGAAAACAGGACAGTAAATGCTAAATTTGCATAAGCGGTGTCAAGTTCCACAATACTCAAATAATCAACTCATTTATCTCATTCAGCAATCAAAATCAAGTTTACTGTTTTTTTTTCTATTTCTCACCTACTTTAGTCACTATCTCACTTTTACATCCTTAACAACACCTTGGTGCTGTGGAGATAATTCAATCATTTTATCCTAAAAATGGCACGGTATTAAAATAGGAAGACCATCGCAAAAATATCCAGCACAAATACCGCTACTAAGTAGAGGATAACGAATGTACCACCCACCGGGACGGGTGTATCACAACAGCGCAAAAATATAGAATGATTTTCCTAACCAAGTACACATTTTAAAAAGTTTGGAAGAGTGGGTCTATCGAACAGGCCGCCAGCCAGCTTTCAGACAAATTCCTATACTAATACAACGGAGACGAACTTAAATACTACGGTAACCCGCCCGCCGCCTACCCCTCCGGCGTCTGTCTCTTGCACACACACACACGATTACAACAAATCATCCGCCACGCGAGGCCAGTAGCTCCCGGCTAACCTCGCTCCCGGGACAGAGCGGCTGGGGACGAAGACGTTCTAGCCCCAGGCGAACGAGCGCGCAGGGCGGCCCGTGGGGAAACACGTGGGCCCCGGCGAGGGCCGGTCCGCGGGTTCGGGACACGGCGGTGGGGGGCCGGATGCCGTTACCGGGGCGCCGCCCAGGCCCTGCGCACACGGGGGCGGCAGCGAGGACGGCCTCGGGGTGACGCCGAGCAGGGGCCGCGCGGCGACGGCCGGAGGTGCCCGGGGCCCCATCGGGCCCCAGGGTGTCCCCGGGATGAGGTGCGGCGCGCAGGGCGGGCTGGCGGCGCTTTTCTCTTACCATCGGAGTTGGTCTCGGGATCGAAGCGCTGACCGCAGCCCCGGTTGTAGCACAGCAGGGCCATTTCCTTCCCTGCCGTTAAGAGTCAGACTCCAACCCCGGGAACCGCAGGAGGCTGCGTCTGCAACAACCGGACTGACGGCCCGGGCTGCAGCTTCCGGAAACGGCCGCCGTCGCTTCAGGAACCTTCGCGAATTTTCCGGTCGCGCAGGCGCAGAGGCGATGAGAAGAGGCGGAGGACGAGCAGGAGGCGGGGCGGTGGCGGGGCCTCTGGGGGGCCGGCGCCGCTGCTGGCGGCCGGGCGCGGAGGGGCATCTTAGGTTCTCGCAGAAGAAAAACCCTAAAGGCAGAACGTGAAGGCGTCCGCGGTGGTGTCGTTCTGTCTCCAGATTTCCTCACGCCTTATTGGCTGTGGGTGTCTGGCGCGGAAGATCCTGCCCTCGCGGCCCCACCTCCCAGCATCCCTCTACTTTGGGGACAGCAGTGTCGATATGTTTGTACCCTGGTTACTTGAGGGTAGTTAAGTGCAGAATCGTACAGAGTTTCCGAATCCTCTGCATAGAAGTTGTGCGGTTAGTGAATGATGAGAGGAATGGTGGACGACTCTCCACGTGTGAGTGTGTCTCCACTGTCTTTATTCGGAAGCACTGAAAAAATGTAAGGCATTAGGAGCAATTTTAATAGCAGTCATTGAGGTCAAGTCACTGTGAAAATGCAAAGCACTTAGAGATCAGAATATCAAAAGTACTGATCAAATACAGTGCTAGAAATGGTCACTACTGCTCTAAGACCTTGGGGTAACCGTTACTATTTCATAATAGCTCCCATTTAATTAGTTTGTCGGTACTTAATTCTCCAATCCTGGAGCCCTTAGGAAGAGTTCGTCAAGTGCATTGTAAAAAGTGTAGTTATACACTAACAGGCGCACTCAAACAAATCTAGCGCTAAATTTCCAAACTTGGGGCATTTGAAATAAACGCAAACGCGTAAACATAAAGCATACAGAACAATCTTAAAAGATCAGTAGTTCGTAAGTAGAAGTACAAAACTATACAGTGTTTTTAGCGATCCCAAGTGTTTCTGAGAGATCGGCTCACAGTCTTCCAATCCCAGTAAAAGACTTACCATTTTCCCATATTTCCCCCCTTTCTTTATATTTAGAAGTGTTAGGTTTTTATGTAGTAATCCCAACATAGACACATACAGTATTGTATCCTCTTATTTAACCTGAGTATTTATTTTGTTTCGTACTCATTATGAATGATGACGTAGTATTCTGTTGAATTAACTGCAATATAACCATTTTCCCTTTAATCTCACCAACTTCATTGTACATAAGCTTCAATAATCAACTTATTGTATGTTGTTTTCTTATTTTAGATTTTCCCTCAGGATAATCATTGAGAAGTGGCAGTACTGGAGTAGACAGCATAAGCCTTTAAAAATAATTTTAAGGTTTTAGAGATGTATATTGTCAATTGTTTCCAAAAGATGATACCAGTATGCAATTTCACTAGCCATGGATTCAAGGAATAGACCATAGGAATATTATTAATCTTACACAGAAGTGGAGAGATGGAGAAGCTTAGAAAGTTTTTATTTGTGGCTAAATCCATTGTCTGAGTATACTAGCATCGCTGCAACATTACTAGGACTATAGGCAAATGGTTGTAATGTTTATTGTCAGTTTTTTTCCAACTATAGCTTTTTAAAATCAGAAACTAATAAATGCTTATAGTAGATAGTTTGAAAATGCAGAAATATATTAAGATCAAAATCCACAATGATTCCACCACCCACCATTAAGTACTGAAACACTAAAATAACTCCTTGATAAATTAATTTCCACTTCTTTTTCCTAGGCATTTATTGGACTACCAGGTACCAGGAATACCACAGACTGAGAAATTTTGTGGTGGTAATATACATAATTTGTATAGTCTTTAGTTCCTGGCCCCTCTCCCAGCAACAGACACGTACTGCAACATAGTATCTTGAGATCATCCCATGTTATAAACACAGAGCTATAGAGTAGTTAATAGTGGAGTTTGGAGTCAGACCAAGATTAAAAAATCCTAGATCTGCAATACAAAGATAAAAAATACTTTTATCATCTCAGGACATCTGTCAGGGCTTCAATTTTCTCTTCTGTAAAATGTAAATAATTTTGTATAGACCATGTAAACTTTACTAGTATTAAAAGCATCTAAATAATTTTAAGGCTCTTAGTACATTGGTTTGATCATTGTACAAGCTCAATAAATGAAAAATATTTTTTCTTTGAAATGTGCTACTGTAATAGTATGACTGGATGGTATTCAATCTTATTGCTACAAATATCAGTATCTTAGACAACAAAAGGCATTTCTGTGTTGCCATCGAAGTGGTTTCCAATATTTTTCTTTTATAAACAATAATATGATCATGAAGACATTAAGAACTATGTACAAGAATGTTCAGAGTAGCATTATTTATAAAAGTCAAAGACTGGAAATACTCCAAATATTAACTAACTATAAAAAAATATGCACAATTGTGGTATAGCCATACAATGTAATAATATACAAAAATGGGAGTGAATGAACTACAAATATGAAATGGATGAATTTCACAACGTTGAGTGAAAAAAGCTAAGAGAAAAAAATACATGCAGTGTAATCCATTTACATAAATTTCAGAAACATGCATAAATAAGTTATTATGTTTAAGAATGCATGCTAACATAATAAAGCCATAAGGAAATATTAAGAAGTTATCATAAATGCCAGTATAAAGGTTAATTTTAAGGATGTCGGAGATATTTCTGAGGTTCTGGCACATTTCATTTTTTTAGATGGTGGATGTTCACTTTATAATGATTCATAAAGCAATGAACTTATTTTATGTACTTTCTATCTTATTATTCCCATATCATAGGAATGCAAGGACTAGATATTTAAGTTGTTGAAATTTCCAGTGGTAACTTAGCTTTTAAATATTATAGCATAAATTTTTATACAAAACATTAGTTTGAATAATCAAATTAGTTGCAGATTGTGGTAGATTGGTTGACTAGACAAACAGCTGAAACTCTAACTTATTTGCTGTGAAGGGCCTTTGGAAACTATATGGAAGTAGATAAACAACCAGTAAATAAATGTACCATTATTAACCTATTATCCCAATCCAGAGACATGGCATAGCCAACAATGAGCAGTCATCTTTCATTTTCCTTCCTGATCGGATGTAAGTCTTGAATCTCATGTAGGGTTACTTATAGACCTGACCCGGACACCTATCTACAGCAGGAAGTCCAATCTCAGGAATTGAAAAGTAATCTTACTTATTTTGATTAGTCATGCCATATTGAACATATACATTTACCGCAATTGTTTCCTCAGATCCCATTAAAATTGTGGTGAAGGAATTAAATAGACAGACAGACAGACAGACAGATCCCTCCTTCCCTCCTACCCTCTCTAGAGAGAGATAGGTATATCTATTTAGCTATATATATGTATATATATCCACAATGACAAAGAAATTTGAATAGGGTACTGCAGCAGACAAATTATATCAGCAAGTTTAGATTTGTTTACTTTTGTCTTTATTTTGGTATTTAGGATGGTTTGTGTTTTTGTTCAAGGGGTTTTTTTTGTATACTAATATCTTTATTTAATTAACTAACTGCTGTACTAATTAAAATAGAACTCTGTCAGAATTTACAAATACTTTTTACATTGAATAACTGAAAATTAAGTTCAGAATTTTTTTTTTTTTTTTGCAGTGGGAAGCCTGTGTTGAAGCAAGAACAAAGTTAGAGAAAAGAAGAAGGTAAAACCTCATCATGGCAGTACATATTTTCTTTTTGCTTCCCTGAACCAATCAAACTTTTAGAAATGTCCTGAACTTATTTCACTCACTATAAATGTCCTATAATAGTATTGCATATTTTGTAAATGAATCTCCCAAAATTTGTTTACTCTTTTTTCTTTAGCTAAAATAGTTAATAGATTTGGATTGCCAAAAACCCTTTAGCTTTTGAAGTTCTTAGTGAATTGCAATTTAAAAAAACATGACAAACAAGAATACATTGAAACTTATCCCCACAAAGCAAGGGAGGAAAAAAAATAAGAGGACTAGATGTGATAATTTTGTATATTAAAAAAATACATTTGTTTATACATTTTAGTATGTGTGTGCACACACACCACACACACACACATACACACACCACACAGTTATCTGGAGTACAACTTTGGTAATGTTACCCATATTTGAATTTCACCATAGGTAGCAATCCCGGTGAATGTAATTTATCAAATTCTCTTATCAAAATTGTAAAGTATGTTTTCTTACAATAAATTCTCATTTATTGTTTTTACTTTTTAAATTTCCACCTAAGATAGTGACCTTACTGTTTTATTAGCTTCAAAAAACGGGAGGTGAGAATCATACACTTTTTATGTCCCATCTCACATTCTTTTGCTCACCATTTTCTCCAGTCATTGTGATGAACTTGAAAACATCTCATTTCATCTGCATCATATACCTTTTGCTGCTCTATAGTCCCAGGCTTCTCTGATGCCAATATGAAAAATGCCTGATAGAGTCGAAGTCAGCCATTCAGATGCTTACCAAACCTGGAGGTGGGCGGAGTAGACATTTACTGGTGCAAATCTTGAACGATTTCTAGGTGAGGACTGGTGGATGAATGCTTCTGATTCTCAAGTGGTCAGGTAGTCTACAACAGGTGTACCCAACGAAGGTCAGTACACTGGTACCCGTCCATGGCCTATTAGGAACCGGGCCTTACAACAGGAGGTGAGTGGCAGGCAAGTGAGCAAAGCTTCATTTGCATTTGCAGCCGCTCCCCAACATTAGCATCACCACCTCAGCTCCACCTCAGATCATCAGGCATTAGATTCTCATAGGAACACCGGTTCCTGGTGCCAAAAAGGCTGGACACCACTGGTCTATAAGGCTTCTTAGAGGAATCGAGTCCCAGCTACTTACCACAGTAATAACATTGCTCAATAATCTATCCTAGGATTCAATTTTCTCCCTTCCCTTCTCTTCCCAGTTATCCAGTCGTCGTCTTTGGAATAACTTCTTAGGATAAACTATCTGTTTACAAGCTTTTGTCTCCTGTTCTGCTTTTGGAGAGGGACCAGGCTGAAACAAATTGAAATATGTTGAAATACATGCATTCTTACTGAATATCTTTTTTAAATTAAAGCTTCAAAAAATGAAATTTATCCTATCTCAGAATTTTATAGACCAAGTTCTCTATTAATAGGAAAAGGGGAGACAATCCTATAGGCTGAAAGTTTGAAGCTGTTGTAGAATAGAAGGAATGATTTGCTTGTGCAATAATTGCTGGTACTTTCTTAAGAGTACATTTTCTTTATTGTCTAAAATGTCAGCTTTTCTAAACAATTTCAATTTTCATTAAGCTTTGGCCCTTTCGATGCTGTACCTGAATGCTAAATGATTTGTTTTGTACAGATTTGAATAAACCAAAATTTAAAAATGTGTTGCCGAATCATTTATTTTTAGCCCACTTTGTTATAATCTTGTAAATACAGAAATAATCGCTAAAACTTTCATTTTCTACAAAATTTCATATGCATGTTTTCAATTTTGGATTATTCTAGACTATATTTTTTCTAAAAAGAAAGCCCATCTTAATGATATTTTCTTCTGTATCTTCCTTCCTTCCAAACAAAAAAACTTATGTAATTTGTCATAGTGGATAACAAAGATGTTTTTAAAGACCATCAGGACATACAAATTCACTTTATACATCCAACTAAAATGTAAGATCTTTAAAGCAGGGGATTTTGTCTCTTTATTCACTATTATCACTATTATATCCTGAATGCTTAGAACAATGTCTGACATAAGATAGGCACTCAATAAATATTTATTGAATACATTGAATGAATGAATTTATATGTACTAAATGGGAAAAGAGCTAAAAGGTGGCAAATTCACAAATTATTACTGAGGTTTTTCTTTAGCTTGTAGAATTTGGAGCAAAACTGAACAAAATATAAAGAAATTAATTTAGAGATATTTATATTACCATTGACAAAACAATATTAAACTCCAGAAAGACAGTGATAAAAAGTCCACATATATGCAAAGTAAGTTTGTATGAAAGCAGCAGAAGGGATACTTTTAAATGTTTAATAATTAAGTTGAAATTTATTTCTTTAAGAAAAAGCTGTGAACTATGGATAACTATGGACTCAGAAAATCTTGCAGTTTAAACATTGTTATAAAATATAATTTTTTTTACCACAAGATGGCAGCAAAGATTTATTTTAGAATCATTAGCTACCTTCAGTCATACCAAATGTAGTACATCTTTAAAAGCTATAGTGTATGTAGTACATCTTTAAAAGCTATAGTGTATGAGGAATGTAGAGGATATATATGTTTTTGATTATTCCTTGGAAGTATCACTTCATCAGAAAGGTTCTACTGGTGCCTAAAGTTTCTATGACTCATTCTACGTGCCTTCTTCCTTTTAAACTCTCCACTTCTATTGCATTTTGTACGCACTCCCAGATTAATCTTAAATTATAAATCCAACTATGTCACATAAAACAAAACAAAACTTTCAATAATTCCCTAAAAGAATAAAGAAAATCCTTTATTCACTCAACCAATTCAGTAACTATATTCTATTTACAAGGTACTGTGATAGACATTAGGAATAGAAACAAATGTATGAAGCTTTCCATTTTGGGAATTATAAACGTGTAAAGATACAACTTCAACAAAGCACTTACATAGAGAAAAGTCTGATTTGAGGACTTTTAAGGCTCAGAAGAAAAATAGGAGTGAGAGATTAGTTCAATCATGGTCACCTGGGTCTGGAATTCAGGTAAAAAAATCTGAGCTTGAGAGCAGTTTGGGAATCATCAACATAAAAGTGTAATTGAAGAGTATATAAATATAATTGGTGAATTATTAACTTCAATTTTAAAATTTCTACATGATATTGTAAAAGTATTGAAAAACTATAGAATTGATTAATGTGGAATTTACCCAGAATATATCTATTGCCTGCTAATATTTTGGTTTATATTTTTTTCAGATTTATCTCACACATACCCACAACTTATGTGTGCATACTCTGAATATTTATAAATACATAAGAGGTCACAAGTGGGGTGATAATACACATCCTGTTTTTGTAACTGCAATTCACTTAACAGATAGTCAAGAAAGGGGAGATGGAGAGGACAACAAATGAGACAGAAAGAAAAGTCAGGATACCTTATGAGAATTGAGAGAATAATGTCACGTATGACAAGAATTGAATTACTTTTAAAAATGGAATAATTTAGTGTCAAATTCTTCAGAGTGATTAAATGAAAAGAGTACTAAGGACAATCGATTGGATTTGGCAATTAGTATCCTGGGTGGTGACCTCTGCCAGAACAGCTTTAGCCTAACAGCTGTGGGACAAAGAGGGATGAGAAGCAAAGAAGGGGTGGCAGTAATAGTGAACTTTTCCTATGAGAAGATTCCTTTGAAAAGACAGGATGTTAGCAGCATAGAAAGGCTGAATAGAGATAGAACACTTATTGATTGGTTTATTTATTTAAAGTAGAGGAAATTAAAGCATGAATATAATTTGTAAAAACAGCCTGGAAGACGAAGGTATCTAAAATGTAAGTAAAATTAGGAATAACTTACAATAAGATTCTGGAAATGGTCAGATGTGGTCAAAGACTAGGTGAAGCATTTGTTTATACATGGAGAGAAGGTTGGGTTTTTCTCCTTTTGAGTCTGGAGGAAATTATGTGAAAATGAGTGTAAGTATAAACAAGTTTTTGGTATGGAGATGGAGAGTTCATATTCAAAGATCTTCACATAATGGTCTCAATCTATTTTTTTATTAATTCACTTCATGTGGCTTATACATGACTCAGATTGAATTACTACTGCTTGCCCCAATATGTGTCACGATTTCCTTACACTTTGTTTACTTCATTCTCTCTTCTCTGATCTCTCATTGTTTAAAGCTTATATATCCTTCGAGGTCTATAACAAATTACAGGTCGTACCTGGAGCCATCCTCACCACATATCTAGTTCAAGTGTAACTTCTCATTACTTGAAACATATAGGTTAACTAGTCAATGTTATCTCCAAAACCAAAACCAGTATAGAATACTGGAAGGAAACAAAGCAAGTGTAAGACGAGTGGGTGGTGGTTTAGAGAAGAACCGTCTAGACCACTCACGGTCTAACAACTTCAGAGAATCTTAGGGGGAGTGGAGCGGATTCTTTGTTTTAATCTGGCTCATTAGTTTTAGAAAACTTATTCAGGTCTCTTAAAATTTAATTCAAACCCCAGCTTTTTGAAAACACAAATTTTACTCTCATTATTAAATATAAAATACACATTAGAGTTGACTGTCAGTAAGGAAATGTTTATTTAACTTTTGTTTCTGTTTAAGTTTCCCAAAGGTAATTCTAAAATTGTGTTAAATTCTCTATATAACGTGTGACTTTTTATCAATATAAAAGAATAAAATTAAGAAAAATAATAATGGCAGTTGGATATTATAACATAATAATCGAAAACAAGTAATGAGGACATCCAGGATTTGGATTAAGAAGACCTGACATTGAGCCCAAATGCATAATCTTGCACATGTCATTTCTCTGGTCCACATGCTTTCTAACCTAAAAATAGGTTAGGAGTATTGATCGAAAAAGTTTTTGTGAAAATGTGTTGCAAACCAAAGACTTGTAAAAGTATTATTAAAGTTTTTTAGAAGCATTTATGTAAAAGTATGTCATGGTTTTTATTTAAGGAGCTTTATTATAATTACACTATATAATGATAAGTTTTACGGCTTTCGATGTCTATATGAACAGCAATTTGGTTCTTATTACTAAGCACAGGTTTGACAATTAAAAGTCCCTAAGCAAATGTTTGTTAAGTAAATTAACAGTGAATAATGGGCTCTATCCTGAACACTATCAAAAAAATTTATTTTAAGCATCAGAAGGTCATTACTACATTCAAAAAATATATAGAATATTTTGATTCGTTTTTAGCTAATGGATATTTAACTTTAGATTTTGATCCTGAGATCATTTTGCCCCTTGTTTATGCATATAAATATTTTAATTAGATTTATTACAAAAATGACTTTTTGTGTATGGATATATATTTAGAGGAAAGATGTCATTATATTGGTTTAATTTGTTGATCACTTTCTCTACACTGTTAGCCACACACAATTTTGCTATTTTCATTTTAAATTTATTTTCATTAATATATTTTTTCTTATAAAGTTTTTAAGATTTGATTCACTGTTTTAGGCTTAAATTGTTATTATTTATAACTCATGCTACTGGGAATTTTCTTTGGTGATCATTCTATCAGATTCAGTGTGCTTGCATCAAATTTTATATGTCATAATGTTACATTTTGAGTTTATTTATTTGCAAATTTTTTGTCTACTTATTTGTACTACTCATACTTATCAAAATTTTAAAGTCTGAAAGTTTATGTGTTAGCTAATCTTAAAAAATCTCTATATACAGAATTATTGTCTTCAGATAGTTTAAGATTAAGCTAATGTCCAGAGCTGATTTCTTATAGTATTAAGCCAATTCTTACTTATTTTTTTAATCATTCTGTGTTTTAGCAATGTTTCTAATTCAATTTTTTACTATATTTATAATATACTTTCCTTAAAGTCTGCAAAATGAGTCAACTTAGCAGATATAATTTAAGTAGACATTAAAAATCACATATTTGGTCAATTATCTGTGGTTCTGAATGAATATTCTTAGGCTTTTCTCCATTTCTTTGAATAGCTATGTCAATACAAATTATTTTATGGGAAATATTATAAAAAATACGTATTAGTTGGTCATGAGATAATTGAATGAGGATTTATAAATATCAAAGCAGAATGTTTAGAGGACTAAAGAGAAATAATATTGTAACATAACACAAATTTTAAATAAATATAGTTTCAGGAAAATGTTCTAATACTAAAATCATGCTGTGAACTATCCTCCCATGGGAAATGTGAACACTTTAGTTATTCAAAACCAGCCTGGAAACAGCGTTTAAAAATATACCTTTGGGAGTAATTTTATACAGTGGTTGAGTCGATTAGGAACCTAATAGGCCTTTACCATATCTACTTGGTATGACAAGTAAAATAGCAACTTTCACATAGTACTCACCATTGGAAAATAGAAATTAAATAATGTGACCAGTGCAAGTAACATGACTCTTTAACCAAAATGCAGTCACAGTTTACTAACCTATCACATAAGAGGAATAATGATGATTTTTCAAAGAATTTTGAAAATAAAAAATGTTATGAAGTGTTGTCAGGCTCTATTAATATTTTTATTCACACATATTACTTCTCCAGAAAAATAATACTATAAGCTGAAAAGTGGAAAAGAAAGGGGACTAACATAATGAAAAGGAAAAAAAAACAAATAGTAGGGAAAGCAGAAAACATCTGTTAAGCACTCACAGGGCATCGGGCTTTAATGGGACCAGTTTAAGGAGTATTTATTTATATTAAAATAAAAAAAAATCCAGATGTTTCTATTTCAAATATGTCAGAGAAGTATGCTCTGTGTTTTGTGAACTCATCTTTTATTGGTAGCATTATCATTTTCAAGATCTCATGTGAAGGATATTTCCTTGATTAAGCTTTTGAATATCTTTTTCTTAATATTTCAGTTCATTTTTCATCATCAAAAGTAAGTGAATATGTTGAAAGACAAGGATGTAAACTACAACTTTGGATATATAATATTTATAGTATCCATATTTATTAAAAAATGAAAGTTCAGGGCTCTTTGAAAACAGCAAAACCCAACTAAATAATGTCTAAATATGTGCATGTTTATGCTAGAGTTGAGCTATGTAAATACGATTTCTTAATTTTTAACAAGAGCTGAGAACATGGGATCATGCTATTCTTTTACATTCATTACTACATAAGACAACAAGAACAATTCAGTGCTCTATTTCAGGCTCTTTACATTAAATAATCCTCACAAAAACTGAGATGGGTACTTTATTATCCCAATTTTTCACATTAGGAAATCAAGGCATAGAGGAGTTAATTGCCTAAATTATCACAGCTGGTAGGTCATAAAGACATATTTAAACCCAAGTCTTCTGAATCCAGAGCTCATGTCTGGAGCTCTGTCTAAAGCATTTTAAAAGAAGCTTATTCCATAGTATTTGTGAGTTATAGAATTTATAAAACAGAGTTGTAATATATTTTGTAGTTCTTGTATAATTAATTTGAAGACATTTTCAGGTAGAAATTGGCTAGCATTATCTTCTCAGTAAGTGTTCTATTATAGCCAAAGGTAAGTCTCTTACTTTCATTCGTAGGTGTCTAGTACAATGTCATTATATAATCCTGTGAATACCTATTGCATATTTGTCGAATAAGTTATACATTAAAATTTCACAGAGAAAGTTGCTCAAAAAAAAAAAAGAGTGGGAGAAATATTTGAAAGCTACTTTTATTCTATGGAAAAGTTTTTTTAAAAATTACTTAAAATTTTTATTTTGAAGTATTGAAGATTCACATCTACTCTAAAAAAAATAACGCTGAGAAGTCCCATGTACCCTTTACCTGGTTTCTGCCCATGGTGACATCCTGTAAAACTATAGTATAAATACTATGATGAGGAAATTGACATTGATGCAATCCACCCATGTTATTCAGATTTCTCCAATTTTACAGTTTACTTATTTGTGTGTGCCTGTGTGTGCATTTAGTTGTATGCAATTTTGTCTCATGTATTAGTGTATATAACTACCATCACAGTCAAGGTATAAAAAAGTTCCATCACTGTAAGTGTACCTATTATACCCTTTTAAAATCTCTTTAATCCCTAGCAACCACTAATTTGGTCTCCATCTCTATACTTTTGTCATTTCTAGAATGTTATGAGTAGAATTTTGTAGTATAAAGCCCTTTAGGATTGCTTTTTTTTCACTCAGACTAATTCCTTAGAGACTTATCCAAGTTGTTGCATTACTTCATTTTTTTTATTGCTGAATAGTATTCCATGGCATGTATGTGCTACAGTTTGTTTAATCTTTCACCCACTGAAGGACATGTGGGTTGTTTCCAGTGTTTCGCTATTATAAACAAAGCTGCTATTAACATCTGCCTACATGTTTTTGCATGAATATAAGTATCCATTTCTCTGGGATAAATGTTTAAGAGTGCAATCACTGAGTCATATGGGAGTTTCATGTTTAGTGTTACAAGAAACTGTCCAAATGTTGCACAGTGGCTGTACTATTTCATATTTTTACCAGCAATGTATGAGTGATCCAGTTTCTCTACATGCTCATCAATATTTGGTATTATTATTTTTAATTTTAGCTCTTCTGATAGGTGTGTAGCAATATCTCATTGTGGTTTTAATTTTCATTTCTCTAATGGTAAATCATGTTGAACATCATTTTATGTGCCATCAATTTATCCTCTTTAATGGTATACAGAGGGCAAGATTTATTTTCCATTTACGTATACTCTTTGGTGAAATGTCTGTTTTTCTCTTGCCTATTTTCTAATTAGATTTTTCTTTATTGTTGAGTTTTGAGAGTTCTTTATGTATAATTCAGATACTTATCATTGGTCTTTTATATATTCTAGATACTAGTTCTTTGTGTGGTTTGCAAGTATTTTCTCCCAGACTGTAGTTCACCTTTCAAATCTCTTATGTCTTTTGTAGAAAAGTTTTTAATTTTGATGAGGTCTAATTTTCAATTTTTCCTTTATAAATTGTGCTTTTAGCATTAAGGATTCTTCCCATTACCTTAGATCCCCAAGATTATTTTTTCTCTAAAAGTTTTACAGTGAAGTTTATGATTCATTTTCAATTAATTTTTAAACTTTTCATAAAATGAGACCTAGCTTGAGTTTTTTTTTTTTTTATAAAAGTTTATCTTTCTTCCATAGAATCATTTTTTTCACCCTTGTATTTGTAAAAATCTGTTGGACATAACTTGTATAGGCCTATTTATTCTTCATTCTATTCCACTGATCTATGTAAACATATTTTAAGATATAGTTAATACCAAGAAAAAGAGGAAATTCTAGAGCAGAGGTCGGCAAATATTTTCTGTAAAGGTTCAGATGGTAAATATTTTTGGCTTTGTAGTCTTTGTCACAACTACTCAACTCTGTTTTTATCAGGCAAAAGCAGCCCTATATAATATATAAATGAATGGGTGTGGCTGTATTTCAATTATACTTTATCTACAAAAATATACAGTAGGTTGGATTTGGCCCATAGGCTGTGGTTTATTAATCTCTCTTCTAGAGAAGAGAGTAATAATTGAGATAAAAATCTAATTGTCTAAAAAGTATTGCATATTTGTAAAATACTGCTAAATTCCTTCCTACACTACAGTTTTTAAAATGCTAATGGTCTTGTTATCATCTTAGTCAATATTTCTCAGTTGAGTAATGTATGAAACCATTTTAAAGGGAAAGCAATTTTGTATATTGTTAATTGTTATTAAATTACTTTTTACTATGGTATTACTTAAATATGTAAAAACAGAAATAAGTATAATTTTCTTTTGTTTATATCTCATGTGTTTATAAGCAAAACTATGAAACGTAAGATAAACATTAACAAAATTAATTTTATGTAATGAATGAATATCTTGTTCAATATAAATACTTTCCTCACGTTGAAAATTATACCAACTCTTTGAAAGCAAAGACTACTTAGTTTGAAATGACTATGTGATGACTCAGTTCTCCGTAACTTTTTTCTACTGAATTACTTTGAATACCTTGTTCATTCAATACATTGATGTGATATTTGGCTGTCACTTGGCAAAACTCATTGGTTATATATAAATGGTTATTTTCTTGTTAGACTCCGACAATTAAAAGCTCTTCCTTTTTATACCATAATAATAAACACAAACTGGGTACCGAATTTATGAAGCAGCTCTTAGGTTTAAGATGGTCTTCAGATGATCCAGAATCTACTTATATTAAATATCAGATAGATTAAATGGTATTAACCTATAAATATGTTAATATAATGTCATTTAGGAAATGCTTACCTTGAATCTTTCTATTTGAAAGCTGGCAGTACAGTCTTTTGTGAAAATAACATCTCTTTAAACATATCTATAGACTTTTAAAAAAATGGGTATGTGTAATTTACCTACAGGTATTTGCTTTGGTATATTTCATTTATTCTGAAGGATTCACATGGAATCATTGTCATCAGAATCTGAATTCAAGGTAGTACTATAATGTTCTAAGATGTAGTATAATGCATTTTTGTATTATTATTTACTGAATACCTACTGCATGCTAGTATTGGAAGTGAAAATTAATGCTTGGTCCCTGCCCTTGAGCAGGGACCAGTTTAAGAAACAAACCAGTCAGGTATAAGAGTAGTATTTTTGAATAACTTCAATAATAATATTAAAAGGACTTAACTTTGATATGTTTTTCAATAAGTGCATTATTACAACTGAGTAAAAAATTGCAAATATGAAATTTAATTAACCCTTTTTCAGTGATGGCTTGATAATTTGGGCTTTTTCTTTTTCTCAGTCTAAGCCATTTAATTGACAGCATATTACTATAATTTTATAATTACTTGTTCTTATAATAAATGACTCATAGAAACTAAGTGCTTATAGATAGTATCTTAATTGCTCCAATAAAAGCTTTGCAGTCTTATTGTTTTTTGAGTGTCTTATTAATTGTTAATGTAACAGTGAAGGTATACAAATATGATTTGTTTGGTTATGATTCTTAGAAAGATATGGCATAGATTTGATCCTTAAAGACGTGGCTTAGTCATTTTAAAACCAAAAATAAAGGTGTCCTGGGGGTAGTATGAATAATCAGAGTGATTAAATTAGAGGGGAAATAGAATGAGTTTCGAGAATATGTGAAAACTTATTGACAAATGTACACTTGCTGCCTAAAGCTATATATTAATATTTTAATTATGCATATGAATAATATGTAGATATATGAAATAAAATGATCTTAAGTTACACAGCTTAAGCAAACAATTGTTCAAAAACATTTACTGATTCTTCGCAATTTTATTAATGTAATCAGCAAATTTTAGTGAGAGCCATTTTAATTTGATTCAGAGATGCCTTGCCTCCACATTGTAACATGTTGAAATTGAGGTACATGGTATAATCCATGTTAAATTTTCAGCCTCAGTGTCAAAACTTTGGTAAAGCATGAAGCTGCCATGTGGTCCTCTCTGCCTGCAAACTTAACTATGTGTAGGCACATATTTATGTAATTGTCAACTCAGATTACTCACAAATTGGTAACCAACAGAAGATTACATTTTAATTTAATTTGAAACAATAATTGCAGCCTAGAATTCATAAAAATTTTTTATTACATTGAGTTGCAACATTGAAATAAAAAGTATTATATTCAGAAGATTATCCATCCCATAAATGTACAAGGTGCAAATTTATTATAAATTGAGCATATATTTGTTGTTGAAGCATTATTTGCAAATTTTAAAGCACCAACTGAGTGATTTACAGTACCTAATTAGAGAAAAAAATGCACAAGAAGATAAAGCTGAATTTTATTTTGTCATTGAGACACTTGAAAAGGATTTCTGGTCATACTCCAGGTAATGCAATTAAAGATAGGAGAAATTGCCAAATCTCTTGGAAAAGATCACAGAATTTTCAAAACTAGTAAAGGTTGTGTGATGATTCATACATCATGAAAATCTACTCAGATACTGAGCATGTGAATTTCAAAGGCTTCCAGCTGGCTTCTAAGAGAAGCTGTTAACTTCCAAGGACACATATAGGAAGAAAAGGAAAACTTGAATTTAACAAAATGGGAAATGCAGATGAAATCTTGATATTCTTTGACATACCCAAAATTACAGTCTATGCTAAATGTGCTTATGCAGTCAGGATCATGAGCATAGAATGTGAAAAGCAATATTTCTCTGTTATGTAACTGCATATGCCTGGAAGTGATTCAAGAGAAGCTCTGGATTTTGAATTATTAAGAACATTCTTATTTCTCCAGGAGAAGGAAGTCTTATTACATAGCTAATATCCAAAGGCCTCTGGACTATAAATAGGATGTCTCACTTGTCTCCAAATCCAGATAGTAATTCCAACAATGAGAGTGAGAATGAGAACAAGAACAAGAGTGAGAGGAATGCTGAGAGTGAAGAGTAAAATGAATAGATGGCTTCCAATACTTGAGAGTCTAACAGAGAAGTCAGCAGAAAAAGGCTGTAAGAATGGAGGCAGAGAGAAGGGAGGAAAATTGCTGGAGTAGTGTTATGGAAGCAAAGCAAAAGTAGCGTTTCAAGAAAGAGAGGGAGATCAACTGTTAAATGCTGCTGAGCTATTGAGTAGGATGAAAACTGAAACATGTTCAGCTTTGAATTTAGTTGCAAGAGCTAACTGAAATTTATGGAAAGTGGTTTTCATGGAGTAGTAAAGCAGAAGACAGATTAGATTGGTCTAAGAAGTTAATGGGAAAAAATGTGGGGACTGAAATTAAATAATTTTTCTGATAAATCTAAATGTGTGGAGGATATGAACTGAAGGAGCACTTGGGGGCGACTTTTTAAAAAAATTAGATGAAGTAATTTAAAGATAAAGTTATAGGGGAATAGAGTAATTCACTGTGATTAAAATTGCAGGTTGTGACTTATTAGTATTTTGTAACATTAATTTAATGAGTGGTGACCAGCATTTAAAAAAAAAAGGAAAAATATTAATGTATCACGCATGGTAAGGTAATCTTATAAAATTTTGTTTGGCTTATTTGCATAAATTGTCTACTGCAATTCACTGAAAGATATTTTGTAGATTTATACATATTTATATATATATTTATATACATATTTATGTATATTATATATTATGTTTACATATAGTACGTATGTATAATATATATATATATATATATATATATATATATATATATATATATTGGGTTGTAATGTAATATATATTTCTGGTTGTGAGTCACAGTAAAAAGAAACCTAAAGCATTAAATGTTAGCATAGATTCTGGAGAATGTGGGAGGGACAGGGATTCAGATTAAATGTAGAGGAATTGGCCTTCAACAGGCAGAGAAACATACTTTTTTATATCAGGAGTGCAGGAGAAGAAGATTGGTACAGATGCAGGTTTCTGACAGATTTAGCAGAAGAGTGTTGAAAAATTGTCTGATGGCTCTAATCACTTTAGTTAAGCACAATGCAATTATCTGCTGAGAGTAAAGACTAGAGAGGGTATCATGGTTTGTAAAGAACAGAGGAATTCTGAAATATTTGTTATAAAAATTAGATCAAAATGACTAGAGAATCATGTATGTTAAGACTGTGGGTTGTTGATTGAATTTTTAGGAATACCAATTCACTTAGGAGCATTCTGCTATCTGAGAATATAATACAGACACAGGTAACAAGAAACGTTGAATTCAGGACTGGGTATTTTTAGCTGGAGGCTTTGAAAGAACAAATGGACAAGAGAGGTTAGTGTATTGGTACCAAAATGAATGAAATGAAAGGTTTTAGAATCAATGAAGTATATAAGAAATTTGATATTTTGGAAAAGAGAGGAGTGGTCAATAGAGATGAAGGATCAAAGAAAGATGAAGAACAGTGAGAGCTGAGTTTCCTTAATAGGCAAATGAGAATTTTCATAAGAGTGCAATGTTGGCGATTTTGAGAGTTCAAATGTTTTTGGTGATTAGTTAAAAGCTTTGGTGGAGATGATGTGAAATATACTATGAATGATAAGAAAGTCAGGAAATCATTAAAATATGATATTGAATGGGTTGTCCAAGTGAACATTGAATTTCCCGAGGTGATGGCATGAATCAAGAAGGAAAGAAATATTCTGATATCAAAATCTTTAATGAATGAGATGAAGTAGCCAGAAAGTCGGTAAATGACAAGACTAAGAAACAAGAGTTTTAAAAAATGGCTGGAAGAGCTTTTATGGAGCAAGGTAACAGTGAGAACTCAAGCCCCACTTCTAACCTATGAGCTACGAAAAAGCGCCACCCTTGCAATCAGTCTCCACAGATTCCATTGCTGGCTTCATCTCTCTGTACTTCTGTGACCTTGAGAAAGTTCTTAACTTCTCTACGCCTCAGTTTCGCATCTATAAAATATAGATAAAAGTATCTACCTCATAGGATTGTTTTAGTAATTAATTTATGTATAGTATAATTATCTATCGTTTACCCTAGAATCTACAGTGTCTAGATTGTCACCATTTGTTAAATGGAGAAGATCCTCTATTCCTTTCAATTTAAGGGATTTACATAATTTTAAGGATTATTATCCTCAGTCTAATATGTGGACTTTGCCTTATAAACATATCATATTGCTTTTAAGAGCCTACAGCTTGATTGAATTTACCATTTTGAATTTGTCTTTCTTATGATACAAAAAATGAAATCGTGATGAGTCACTAAGCACCAATTAATGGTTTTATTGTGCATTAGTATAAATAATTTTATTCTACCTAAATTTAGAACAATTTCAGTGAAGCTTCACACATTTTGTTCTTTGTATTAAGTCCTCAGTGAGGCAGAATATCTGGTTCATCCAAAGTGATGCACTTGAGAAGAGGCAGAGAAGCACGGCAACTTACTGAAGTTCTCCTCACTATATCAGCCCTATATCAGCCCTCCTTGACTTTCTCTTATAGCCCTCAAAATTAACTGAAATTAGTTTCAGAATTGTAAGATACAGTAGCTTCATGAAGAATTCAGAATCTGCAGCATTTATTATTTTTTTTCTGGGAGCAAATGATCAGCTGTAAACCTTTCCTCTGTGCAAACGAATAGACGTTTCAGAAAGTACAATCTTCTGAAAATAATCAAGTACCTTCATAGAGCCATTTGCTTTGATAGACCTAGGGCTTGCAAGTGTCTTTTTTTTTTTTGTAGCAAAAACCATATTAAGCATTTGTAACTTAAGTATCTGCTAAGATTCTTGTTTCGTGATTCACAGTTTATAAAAGGATTCTAATGAATATTGATAGTTCCTATTCTTTGTCTTACACTCTGCCCCTTCTCAGTGTGCTTTGTTAGAGTTCCTTAAGACTTGATCTGGGCCCTGTTAAGTTCTTTGCACTCACTCCTTAACTGTTCTCATTTCAATATATTAATATTTGTGTCTACAGCCATGCCACCCTGAACAAGCCCAATCCTGTCTGATCTCCGAAGCTAAGCAGGGTCGGGCCTGGTTAGTACTTGGTTGGGAGACCACCCAGGAAGACCAGGTGCTGTAGGAGTAAAAAATAAAAAAAAAAAATAAGGGATTGTAAGCTGACAAGGTCCTTGCAATCCGTGAGGTCAAACAAGGGTATTTACATTTATGTTTATATTTCGAATCTCTGTAAGATTCATACTCATATATTCAATTGTCTTCCTGACATATCTACTCAAAAGCGCCAACGGTGTCTCAAATTTAACAAGTTCAAGAACAGATTTAATCATTTCCTTATTCATCAATCCCAGTTTCTCTGTCTTTTCCTCACATTATTTGGCAGCACCATCTATTCACTCTTCCTCATGAAGAATAAGTTGAAGAATTTCTTCTTCATTATTTCCATCTATCCCATTAGGAAGGCCAGTCAAATCCATTTCGAAGATACATTTATAATACCCACTCCTCTCTATCTCCTTTCACCCATCAAAACCAAGTCACCATCATCCTTTTATAGATTACTTTTCTCCTAACCGCACTGATTTCAGTTTTAGTCAAGCTCTTCTTCCCAGAGAAAGAGCAATTCTCTTTCTCAATTATTTGCTCTAGTAAAAGTCTAAAGTGGGGCTTCATGAGCCTGGCCTGAGTCACAAGGGCATCCCAGAACCAAGTACTGTACCAGAGAGAAACATTGCTCTTATTTGTCAAGAGTAGTTATATGTGTCTTCACCCATCTTACCAGTTCTTTTGTGGCTGCTTTTTTATATCCTTAGTTATAGGACTTCTATTCAGCTAGCCTTCGGGTAGCACAGTATTTGCCTGCTCTTCTATCTTGACCAGAAGTCTAATTGGGGTCTTTAATTGAGTGGAGGCAGTGGAAAAGAAGATAAGGAGGTGAATCTTATAGCTATCATGCAGATAGAATTGTTCGAAAATATGTTAAATATTAACCCAATGCCAGTCAAATGATAGAAACAATACATTACAGTTTCATTTTGATTTCTCTAGAATTGACCATACTTAGTAAGGAAAATAAAAATGGACTTAACTAGACCAAAATAAAATAAAGTAAAACTGGGCTCAAGTAAGCCAGTTTCATGACTATATTTCTGCTTGGAAGATTGGGAGTAGGAACCAAAAAATTACACATTATACATAAATAGGTACATTTATGATCTACCTTAGGTTGGACATTGGAAAATTTGGATAAGATATCATGAAAAAAGAATATGAAAGTCAAGGATTTTTGAAAGAGCCTAGCTGAAAGTTAGCCAAGTGGTCAAGACCAAGTTGGCAGATATTAGAGGATGTGATCCTTTGTAAACAAAAAGCATTGTCCATGATTAGAGACATCAGTTACCTGGGCCCCTTAAAAATGCCTTTCTGTGCAGTGTGAGGAAGAGTATTGGAGGAATAATTATGTTTGACTTTGACAAAGCTACAGTTGGTTGATATGAAATGTTTCCCTGCCTTTGTCAACAAACACTACATCCAGAAAAATCAGATTGAGTAAAAAATTGAAAATAGCCTAAGAATGTTTTGAATACATTACTAAATGCAAGATGAAATTCAAACACCATGTAAAAGTACTAGGGGGAAAATAAACCAGCATAATAATAAATGCAGTGACATATTGTAAAGCACTTATTTCCCACTAAAAGAAGATACTCTGTTAGAGACTTAAAGAAATGCTAGTGATCTAGTCTCAGCAAATATTATTGTATTTTTCATTATAGATTATGAAAATTTCATTTACAGAGTATCCAATATTTTGCTTTTTTTCACTGTTCCTCTATATTTACATATTATTATGCTCTAAGAAATAAAAAATCATATTCTAGATAATGTACACTAATGTGAAACAATCATTTTCCATGATTTGTCAATGAGTTTGTGGTTCACATTCTTTCCTCACATATTTACCTATTTCTACCTATCTAAATAAATATTAGATTTTTATAAAAACTTGCCGTGCATATTTCAAATATGTAAATACCTTTAATTTTACATTTTTTCAGATATTGCAAAAATATCCAATTAAAGAAATTGTGCCACTCACAATAGGTACATTTTAAAAAATATCATCAAGCCGATGAACTGATTGAAAAATAGGAAAATACTTTCTTATTAGAATGATTCAGAGCTATACTTTTGATGTGTAGCTTCCAGACAGAAAAGGAGGGAAGCTTTAGCATGATGAAAAGACAGGCAGAGAGCCCAATCCACTGAACCTGTTCATATAGAAATCTTCCCATCATCTTCTTCCACGGCCTGCAAAGATAGATCCATCAGAAAGCAAATTATGAGTGACCACTCTTCAGATGTCACCAGCACTTGTAAAAGATTCCTTTTGAAAATTTAATCTTTATTTAATGTTTATTGTTATGTAGATATTGTTTGGATTATTTTTCTCTAAATTTTTTCTGCACTTCATAACACAGAACACCACCTACTACTTTTCAACATGGCGTCCTGAGGAAAGCAGTCAGCTGGGAAACCTGAGTTCAGTCCAGGCTCTGTCACTAAGGGTTGTACGATTTGGGTCAGGTTGTAATCTACCTAAAACTCAGTATCTTTGCCTGCGAGTCTCTTAGTATGTAGATTTTGCACTATTTTATAACTTGGTGCCATTTCTAAAACAAAACAAAGCAAATAGAACAAAAACCAACATATATATATCAAATATTTTCATTTAAAATGTTAAATTATTTTGGATCTTTTGGGAGAAAAAACAACTACTTTGTTGGTCATTAGCCAGAAATTCATTCTTCTCCAAGATTAGTCTCTGGGATACATGTCTCCTGAAGACTATGCTAAAAATTCTCAAGAAATAGAATGTCAAAGATACCACTTTTACGCACATTCTTAATTCCTTTCTGAGACTTCTATGCACAATCCTGTCTACTCTCTTCTTCTTCAAAGCGACTCTCATTCTTACATCCTAGACCAGGTCAACTGTACAGTTCATCTCTTATCTCCTTATTCCTGGCCCTATCGTAGATCTCTGCTTGACTTTTCCAAGCAGAGGGCTTCCTAAGCAGAACACACACTTGGCTTTAACACTCCACCTACAAAATACAGAAGAAAAGTATTCCACTGTAAGCGAGAAGAGAACTCTGATCTCTTTACTCCCAACAAAATTTTATGCTTTGTTTGGTGGCTAAGTTGTTTGCCTTTTAAATGTCATGCCAGAGCTTTATATGTCATACACACGCAATGTCTTTTATATATAATCACCTTATTAAGTATGCTATCAGAATAAATATTTTATAGCTGTGTTATAGAAACATAGAAAGCTAGGAAACTAACCCAAGAAGGCACAGTTGAGAACCGTGGAGCCTTTTGAATTTAGAGTGAAAAGGGTAAGGGTATAGGATAACAAAACTGTCCATGCAGAGATGTGGCTATTTTTGTTTACCTGAAATATCTTAGTTACTTATGATTAAAATCATAACTGAAAATCTGTTCAGAATTTTATATTTAGATAACTTTTGGTACAGAAACTTGCCAAAAGCTTTGTTAAACATTCCAATAAATTACATCAAATAGTTCCCACTTACCATATTTATATTTTATCATCTCACACAATTAGAAAAGATTACATATGCATGTTCCTTATAGGAGTATGATCATATATTTTGTTCGATTGTGTTAAATACTTTGGGAGATACTTTACACATATTATTTAATTCTCAAGACAAAATATAAGTAACATTTCCATCTTTAGGATGAAAAAATAGAGGACCAGGTAATTTAAACTACTTGTTCTAAGTCACCCATTTTTATGTAGTGATAGTAAGATACAAACTGTTTCACTCTAAAGTTTCTTTTATACTATTCTACTTTACCATTCTGCCATAAATTATTGCATAAATGTTCCTTGAATTCCACATCATGACCTGTTTAAAAAATGATGACATTCATTCATTTGTAATAAAAATAATATCTACTCTTTATTGAGATAGATATCAAAGCAATGCTTTAATTATATAATCTAATTTAATCCCTACATCAACCTTGTGAGGTAGATACTATTCCTACATTACAGACAATTCCTACATTACAGACAATTCTATGTAGGAATAGTGTCTACCTCACAAGACTTAAGGCTCAAAAGACTTAACTGACTTGTTCAAGGTTCCATAGTCAAAATGCAACTATTTGATATTAAAGACTATGCTTTTAACCATGCAGAAGCAGCTCAAAAAGTGCCAGGGACAAATGAGAAGGAAGTGAATTGACTAGTTTCAGGGTAAGAGCTGGAGGGGCGGGGTGCTATCACAGGCAGGTGCTATTGTTCCATTGTTGATCCCTCCCTCACCCATCCAGCAGGTGCAGGCAGGCACAAATCTGAGCCCTCCATTAATCTGGATAATACCATTTGCTTCACTCTGGTGCTTCTCTGAGATTCTGCCCCACCTGTCTTGTGTGCCAGGCCTAAGCCACTTCCAGTGGCTTTCCCAATAATTGGCCTGCCTGGACTCATGCTGTAGACTTTCCTAAAACCTCTCAAAGATTCACACACCACAAACAAGCAGCAGGTGGCCTTGGCATGCCCTGTACCTCTTGCTAGGTGGTTCCAAGCCTGGTACAAGCAGTGACCAGTGTCAACTTGCATTGTAACTCCAGTCATGTGGCCCCAAGCCTGGCTTAATCTTCGGCCAGTGTTAGCTTGGAACGTAGCTTCAACTAAGTGGCCACAAACCTGGCACAAGTGGTGGCTGGCCTTGGTTCATGTTGTGGTATACACCAAAGGGTCCCAAGCCTGGCACTAGTGGCGGCTAGGCTTAGTTCATGGCATAGCCTCTTCAAAGTGTCTCTAAGCCCAGAACAAGTGGCAACCTATTACAGATCACTTTGTAGTTCCCACTAGCTGGGCACAAGTGGCAGCTGGCCTTGGTCTATACTTGGTCTATACCCCTCCCAAGAGGCTCCAAAACCAACACACCAGATGGCTGGTTTCAGAGCACCCAACCAGCTCCACAAATGACACATCGGAAGAGTGGACTCTGCTAGCACTAGAGCCCTGCAAAAGTGAGCTCTACTCCATGTGGTCAGCCTCTGCACAACAGCTTATCTCCTATAGTCATAGCCAGCCTTCAGTTAGTTGGCCTGAGATTTAATCCCACCTACTGACATGCCAATAGCAATTAAGGCTCAACCATAGCAGAAGAGCACACACGACCCGCACACTCCAGAGATCAATTAATGGTTGCCAGAAGGGGTAAGTGAAAAAGATGAAGAGGTTAAGAAGTACAAATTGCCAGTTATGAAAATAGTCATGGGATGTACAACATCAGGAATATAGTGAATGATATTGTAATAATTATGTATGATTTCAGTGGGTACTAGCTTTACTGAGATGACCACTTTGTAATGTATTAAATATCTAATTACTGTGCTGTCTACCTGAAACTAATATTATATTTTATGTTAATTGTAAATGAAAAAAAAAGATAAAAAAGACTCCATTTTTTTCCCCTGGATTACTAGCTTATTAAGAAAAAATTGCTCTATTTCTAGTATATTTTTTTAAATTCATTTTAAAAGCGCTCAAATAAATCTTTCTAAGCTATACTTATTATATTATGCTTTTGTTTAAAAATTTGCATTGGCTTGTTATTGCCTTACAGTAGATTTCAAAGGGATGAGCATATTTAAGTTAAATACAAGATGATTCACTAGGATATGAGAAGAAAAATATTAAATAGTTTCGTATTTGCAGAAATGAAGAGTATATGTTTTACAAGTGAATAAATATAAAAGTGTGGAATGAGATATTTTTCTAATAAAGGTACATAATTATTAATAATTGGCAACTGCTGTTCTGTACAATGACCTCCAGGTTACCTAATCAGGTTCTCATTTTCTCTAGAATCTTTACCTCATCCATCACTTTCATGTTATATCTTCATTCAGTTTTTATTATAGTCAAACTTTAATATATTTTAAACAGAAATTCCCTACTTTTCTAAGTGTTTATTCTTTCTGCCTGAAATGTTTCCTTTCATCCCTTTAGGCTCCAGTCTTAACTATTTTTCAAATTACAGCTAGATGCTAATTCTTCTGTGAACATTTTAGCAGTCAGAATAGTTTTGATTATAAATAACAGAGAACTGTTCAAATTAGTATAATTAATAAAGGAAATCAATGCTCCAGTCATTGAAAAATTAAGATAAAGGGAAGGCTTCACGTGCAGTTTCTTCAGGCCTCGAAGCCATTTTCCACGATTCCCTTGGCTCTCCATTGCTTTGTGTAATCTCTGTCCTCAGGTTGTTTTCCTTCATGGTTACACAATGTTGCAGCAAACATAAGCCTTACATTTGTATTCTACAACACGTAGAGCAAGAAACAGAAATCTATGCTACCTCGCTTCCTGCTCCAATTCAATATTTCTTGACTTTACACTGAATTCACTTGGATCATCTTCTCATCTTCTAACCTAACTTAAATTAGGTTAGCCAGGGCCTACTTCTGAGTTATAGTCAGTGTCCACCTCTCGAACTTTCAGGTCATCAATTTCCTGGCTGTTTTATAATGAACATTTAAAGAAAATGTTCTGAGTAGGTAAATAACAATTTCCACTATAAGCCTCAAGTCATTTACCAGCTGAAGTTGAACTCTTTATTTCCTGAATTACTATGATATTTTATTTATATCTTTCCTTTTATCCTCATTTTTTCCCTTGTATTATTGCAATTTTCTTTTATATCTACCAGGCTTGAAGCTGTTTGAGGGGCAAGTACCCATATCTGATTTATGGTTTTATCCAACTTCTTGCTGTCTAGCATCTAGCATATGCTTTATTAGATTACTATATGTAGAACAAATGAATTCACAAATGAATGAACGAATGAACATAAAATAATTTCCTTGAAATATAGGTTCCTTTTAGAAGATTTCAAGAAAAGTGTGGCACAACATATTCAGATATGGAATATCATATTTATTAGAGAAAAGCTGGAGGCAATTATTTCTACTACAATTTCCATTTCAATAGTCCATTTATTTCTTGAAGATTTGATCTTTTGAAAGCACGAGGTATCTTTTAAATGGCTTCTTCTTAATGACATATCTTTTGTAATCTATAGGTAGCCCATAAAAAAAAAAGCTACTTGCCCAGAAGGAAAAGAAAGGAAAGTATAAAAGCAATTAGGAAGGATGCACATTAGCCTGCCAAACATCGTGCCTTTCTGAACAGGAAGAAATTTGACCTTGGACAGTTCTTACTTGCATTTAAATGAAAAATAATCACTTAAAACTATTAGTAGATAAATTAGTTGATCTTTTTTTGAGAAGATAATTTCTTCTCATCAGAATTTTAATTAAATGAATGAAAAATACATAGTTTTTAAGCTTCCAGGTTCACTTTAGATAAGATTTTATTTTACCTACTATAGAAACTATAGTTAATGAAAATTATTTTTATGTAACTTATCAGACATCTTCTCCCCTGAAAATGTTTCATTCAAGCAAGCATTAAACATTAAATCCAATTGATCCCAAGACCAATTTATACAATGGCCTATTTGAATACTCCACACTGGTGTATCATGGTCAAAAATTGAACCCAGGATATGTCCCCATCCAACCAGCTTCTCTTCTAATTTTAGCTGTCTTGATAAATGACTTTTTTATACACTTAGTTGTTCTTTTCAGAAACTTGGGAGCCATCCTTGACATTCCCCTTGACATTCATTATCAAATCTTGCCAATTCTACTTTCCAAATATGCAAAATGTGTCCTAAATGTATTTACTTCTTTCAACCTCTATTGCTACTACTGAAGGCCACCATGATCAATTGCCTGAAATTATACATATAGCCTCCAACCTGGTTTTCCTGTTTCTAATCTTGTCTTTCTCCATTCTAATACCCACACTTTCACCAGTGTTAAACTCCCTCCCCCGTTCCCCCTGCCCCGCCACCTTAAAGATCTCTAGTAGCTTTCCATTGCTTTATGGATAAATTTATAAATTCTACAAGATTTAGATAATATAATTCCTGCCTGTTTTTTCATCCTCATCTTTCACTAACCTCTCTTTCTTCCTTACTTTTTTCCATACACACCAACTTTCTTTGTTCCTTAAATGTACTAAGGTATTTTGCCTTCACAGCTCTTGTGCATTGTTTCATACATGTAAGATATTCCCCACATCACTTTCTCCTCTTACACACACATACACATTTCTTCCTAGCCTTGCTAATCTCTACTCATACTTTGAGTCTCAGATTAGATATTATTTTCATTTGTTGGAGAATCTTTCTCAGAATCTTTTACTAGATTAAGTTAATTCCCCCTGCTATACACTCTCCTAGCTCTCTATTCTATTACCTTTTTACTTAAAAGCATGTAATATAATCATATTATTATTTGTGCACTTATTTGTTAAATATATTTTTTCATTACACTATAACCACGAGGGTAGGCACTGTGTGTTTTGTTCCTCATTGTATCCCCACTACCTAACATAATGCCTAACATTTAGTATGCATTCAATAAATATATTGAATAAATGAATAATAAAGGCATTACTGAAAAAAAGATTTACTGAATGATTCTTTTTGCTAAAGGGTAGCTCATTAACAAAGATAGACAAGATGCGGTCACTTAGGAAGGGAAAACGTGAGGCAATAAGTCACAGCGAAAGGGTTATCTACTTGATTTTTAAGAAAATATGGTCCATAAATAACAGCACTTTTTCTCTAACTTATACCTTCCAAGCACTGATCTTGACTTTGCTCTGTGTAGGTTTCATAAACTGGCATTCTCTTTTCATCATAACCTCTTTCTAAATTGTGCTCCATGTGATGTCACTCAAAAATTTCTATTAATTTTTTTTCTTTGAAATATCATTTTGTTTCCTTTTTAATCCCAATGGCAGTAATGTATTACAGAGCACAATTATATTATCCTAGTCTTCTGCAAAAGGCTCTGAAAACATCTTCCTACCCCTCAATTCATATAGCATTCTGATGCCAGATTAATCTTTGTAAAACAATTCCCTGTTCATATCACCCACAGTTCAAAAGTCTTCATTTGTTCTTCATCATTTTGTAAAATAAAATATCACTTTGCTTTGACATTAATAGCCTTAGTCCCAATTTTCCTCTTCTATTTCTACTTCAATTCTTTGTATTCACTGATACTAGTCCTTATATTCTCACATCCACTTGGAGCAAAGTAAGAAAAAGAGGGAGGTTAGTAAAAGGTGAGGATGAAAAAACAGGCAGGAATTATATTATCTAAATCTTATAGAATTTATAAATTTTATTCCTTCCTTTATTATTTCTTAGAATTTCTTCCTTTTATACTTTGTTTTTTTACTCCAATATGTATTTCTTGACTACTCTTACAGACAACAATTTCTCCTTTCTATGAAATTTGTTCTCATCTCCATTCTGGGATAATCACTTGATACTATATAAATTTTCTATCATTTATTTTTATTTTATTATGAAAGAGCTAAACCCTCAACTAAATGATTTAAAAACTTCATTATAATCTCAATATCTAAGATAGTACCTAGTAACCTATTTCTTGTCTCTTATAACTCATTGTGGTACTAGCATTTAGAATGCTACTTACTACATAACAAAGGTTAACAAATATTTATTGCTGATAATGAAGGGTATTACTTAGGAAGAGGGGGTAGGCAAGATGAACAGCATATCTTGAAGAAAGCAAAGCATGTAGAATATTGCTAGTGGAGAGGCTAACCGAATTCAATAACTTTGGGAGTCCTAAAAGTTTGATGGTATCATCTTTAGTTGAATTGTTCCCTGATGTAAGAAGGAATGAGGAAGGGTCATTTCAATGCAGAGAATGGCATAACCCAAGGCTCAGGGGGTGGAAATGTGTATGAAAGATGGACTAATTTGATAAGAAGAGGAAATTTCTCACTCCATGTGGAGATCATTAGACTGTTACCCATTTCTTTTTAGGGAAAAAGTGAAGTTTCATTTATGTGAAAAAAAAAAAAAGCTTGGAGGGCTGAATAAAAAGAACCCTACTGCTTATCGCACTATCTTTCTCAGAAATTAAGAGATTTTGGTTAAGAAAAAATAGAATTGGAATATTTGTAGGTATTTAGCAAAATAAGTAAGTACAACTATACAAACTGATGAAAACCTGAGCCAACTTCCCATATTCTTATATCCACATAACAAATTGTATTTCATTTGCCTAAACATATAAATGAACTATTTCTTGATATTTCTGTGTTATAAATATTGTTGCATTACACATCTACACCATTACTTTTATTATTTGGATTTTTTTTCCTTCTTCAGTGAGATGTTGTTATTAATCAATATTGAACTGGAAAAGAGTAAAGAAGTTAAAATCCATGGAACTCAGTACTTATAATAAAAAAAAATTTCTTCTTTATTCTTATATTTTGGGATAAAGAGTCTATAAAATCAATAATTATGAAAGTATATTCTTTTCTGGTTAACAAAACTCTAGCACTTCAAAACAATTTACATTGGTTTCATAATGATAAACTAATAGCTTGCTCAGATAGTCAGAATAGCATTTGATAATTTGATATACTCTCTTTCTTGGATCCTTAATATGATTCTATTTACGTATTTACATACCTTTTAGATGTTATCATGTTGATCTGAGAGGCTTGAACATTAAATGATGTATTCTGTAAATAACTTTGTCATGTTTTAAGATTGCTTTCTCAGGGTTTTTTTTTTTTAAGTTTTGTTTTGATTCTTTTGGTTTTAATTCTACTTACTTGAAAGCACTCCTAGATTTCTGCTTCAGGACATACTAAGTAATGGAAGAATGAGTTATGAAAAGCAGGCAAGACTTCATATTATCCTACAAAGTGACAATAATCAAAACAGCATGGTATTGGTAGAAAAACAGACACACAGAACAATGGAACAGAATTGAGAGTTCAGAAATAAACCCCCATATATATGGGCAAATGATTTTTTACAAAGGAGTCCAAAAACTTACAATGGAGAAAGGACAGCCTCTTCAATAAATGGTGCTGAGAATTTGGAAAGCCACATGCAAAAGAATGAAACTAAAAGGCTATCTGTCACCATACACTAAAATTAACTCAAAATGAATCAAAGACCTAAATATAAGACCTGAAACAACAAATTGCATAGAAGAAAACATAGGTACTAAACTCATGGACCATGGATTTAGAGAGGATTTTATGAATTTGACTTCAAAGGGAAGGCAAATAAAAGCAAAAATAAATGAACGGGACTGTATCAAACTAAAAAGCTTCTGCACAGCACAAAAACTATCAACAAGACAAAAAGAATGGGACTCTTTGAATGGGAGAGGATATTTGCAAATAATGCCTCTGATAAGGGGCTAATATCCAAAATATGTAAAAGAACTCATATAATTCAACAATAAAAAACAAACAATCCAATTAAAAAATGGTCAGAGAGCTTGAACAGACACCTCTTCTAAGAAGACATACAAATGGCCAACAGTCATATGAAAAGATGCTCAACTTTACTAGCTACAAGGGAAATGCAAAGCAAACCCACAATGAGATACCACCTCACACCTGTTAGAATGGCTGTCATTGACAGCACAAGTAATAACCAGTGTTGGAGTGGTTGTAGGGAAAAAGGAATCCTCATACACTGCTGGTGGGAATGTAAATTGGTTCAGCCACTATGGAAAACAGTATGCAGTTTCTTTAAAAAATTAAGAATTACAAATGATCCAGCAATTCCTCTTCTGGGTATTTACCCCCAAAATTTGAAAACATTTATCTGTAAAGATATATGCACTCCGATGTTCAATGTAGCATTATTCATGGTGGCCAAGACATGGAAATAACCGAAGTGTCCTTTGATAGATGATTGAATGAAGAAGATGTGGTGCATACATATAATGGAATATTATTCAGCCATAGAAAAAGATGAAATACTGCCATTTGTGACAACATAGATGGATCTCGAGATTATCACGCTAAGCAAAACAAGCCAGACAGAAAAAGCTGAGAACCATATGATTTCACTTATATGTGGGCTATAAAACAGAAAGAAACAAACAGAGACTCATGGATATGGACAACAGTTTAGTGGTTACTAGAGGGAATGAGAGAAGGTAGATAACCGTAAATGGGGTCGAATATATGGTACTGGAAGGAAATTTGACTTTGGGTGGTGAACACACAATACAATATAATATGACATTATTGAATTGTACACTTGGAACCTATATAATTTTATTAACCAATGTCACGTCAATAAATTTAATAGTACAAAAAGCAGGCAAGTAGGTAACTTTCATTTTGTTTTGTTTTTGCTGAAAGTTTGAGCTTGGGGGCTTCCAAGGCATTCAAATTATTATGCTGGCTGCTTTTTCACAGACATAAGTATCTAAGACAGATAGCCATAAAAATCATTCACATTGTTTTACTACGTCTCCACCTTCACTGTAGTGACCAATGTCACTGGGGATGATAAATTTATATTTTTTCTCAATAGCCTAAGTTTTCATGCTATAGTCATAGTCAATGATATAACCAGGCAGGCCAAAGCAGGAGAGTAAAATACATGGTCTTGTGATAATCCCCTCCCCAAATTTGTGACCTCTCAATCACTTTTTGTCTTGAAGCAGGAAATGGTGACATTATAACATCATTTGTGTTTATATGGTAATATCATTGTGTATTTGATATGTGGTCATATGAAGTTGACAAGTCATCGCTTTCTAAAAGCTGGGATGGTGACAAAGTGAGAAGACCTTGGGAAAGTCCAAGGCTATCCTGGCAGACAAATTAAGTCTGTCATGGCTTCCTGCCTCCAAGTGTAAGAGAGCTGGAAGGCAGAAAAAAGTGTATGATTTAACTTTGTGTCAAAGACACACATTGCTAGTTGAGTAAAATCTTATTCTTTTGGATTGCTTTTAAGAACTTTGGATAGCACTGAAATGTACATTACATTTCTAGTGGCCTAGCTGATATTACTATAGTTTGAAAGGTTAAATGCATTGAATGCCCATTTAAAAGGACCTAATATCCTGGAAAGATGGATTGCTATTTCTGGTTGAAATTAGATTTTAATAGGATTCCAAGAAAAACAATATGCATTTTAATAAGTTTCATGACATGGCAACATTTTCAAAATGCAAAGCACATAACAAGAGTGATGGTGGTGTTTGAATCAGCATACGTAACTTGAAAGTTCTGAAATATTATGACAGCCTACAAGATGCCTAAATGGGATCCTGGCTTTATCTTTATAGTAATAAATAAGGACATTTCAAGATTTATAGTCAGGGTCTCAGAAACATGGGATGTACACTATTAAAAAATGTTATCCTAACCCTGGGGAGACAGTGGTAGGGAGGAATTTAGGGAGCAGACAATGTAGTGGGAAACAGATGCATTGCATGTATATTATTATGGAACACAGATTTGTGGTCTGAGAGAAATGCTTTAAATGCTCTGTTCTCCTCCTATATCCCCATTGTCTTGGTTAATGTTTAGATCAGGAGTTGGCAAATATTTTCTATAAAAGGATAGAAAATATATATTTTTGGCTTTCCAGGCCATACAGCTTCTGTTATAACTAGTCGATTCTGCCACTGTAGTCATAGACAATACATAATAAAATGGAGGTGGCTGTGTTTCAACGCAACTTTACTTACAAAAACCAGCGACTAGCTGGATTTGGCCCACAGATTATTGTTTTCTCTTGTCTAGGATCTTATTTACCAAATCACATCTTGCCTGAACCATGACATTAGTCTCCTTCCTATCTATGAAAAAGTATTTATATCTTCATTCATTTATTCAAAAATTTTATAGAACATCTAATACATACTAGATACCATGTCATATGTTGGTGAATCAGTAGTGAAAAAGATAGATGATTTTCTTTAGCAGTTTTTGTTTAAGGAACAGATGATATGTAAACAAAGAAGTAAACAAGATTTAAAAAATCATTTTAAGTATTACACAGGAAATAAATACTATAATGTGAAAGATGGTAATTGGAGGTAGGAGCTCAAGTTTAAATAGAGTGGTCAAAAAATGCTTTCAGAAGAAATTGACATTTAAGCTGAAATCTGAATAATAGAAAAACCAGCCATATTATGAGTCAGGAGAAAGGGCATTCCAGGAAAAGGAAATAAAAAGTATAAAGGCTCTGAATCTGAAGGTGCTTGATACGTTGAGAATAGAAGTCTCTGTGCCTAGAACATAGGGGAAAAGAGGTACCAAATGAGCTTGGAGATGAAGACAGGATGCAGATCATGTAGGGCCTTGTAGGTTATGGTAATGTACGTGAAATGTTTTCTAACTGCAACAGGAAGCTGTTGAAAATGTTTTATCAGGGAAGTAACAAGATCTTATGTATCTTTAAAAAATTATTCTGATGCTAGGAAATAAATGGAAGGGAAGAAGCAAGAGTAGAAATAAGGAGATTAGAAGTTTTTGCAATGGCTCAGATGAGAGATTCTGAGAGTGGCTGTAGTATAGAGACAAGAGGTTGGATTTGATATGTATTTTGAAACACAACAGTAGAAATTGCTAATGTATTAGGTGGAGCATTTAGGAGAAGAGAGGAGTCACAGATAACTCCCCAATTTTTGCATTGAGCATCTAGAGTGCTGGTGGTGACAGGTACCAAGATTGAGAAGATCAGGAGAGTAATGGATAGGAGAGAGGTAGAATAAATCAAGAGTTTTGCTTTAAATAAGTTGGGTTTAGAATGTCAAGGAGAATTTAAGAAAAAATATAAAGTAGAAAATTGGCTATATGTTTGTAGTTCAAGGTAGCGTTCTGCACTAAAATTTTAATTTTCAGTGGTATTACATGTAGATGGTATTTAAAACATTGGGCCAGGCATCTGTTTCTGGCCCAAATCGAGTAAAGGCCTGGATTAACTCATATGCCTTAAACAAATAAAAAACAGGACAAAATACAAGAAACAGTGGTATTCAGAAACTGAACAACCAGCATCCTAGAGAAGGAAAACGAATTAGGTGAATCCTACTATTGATCCAACTTACTGCCTTAACATAATTTCTAGGATGCAGTCAAGGAGAGGGAACCCAAACAGAACCTTCAAGTTGCCCTAAGTTAGGGAAACAGAGTTGAGAATGCAGAGAAAAATTTATAGAGCAGCACGAAGGAGAGATGTGGATAGGAAGCCAGAGCTCTAGAAGTCAGAAAAGCATTCCCTTTGAGTCTTCAGCTGAGTACTGATCAGCAATTGATGTGAGAAAACTACCTGAGACTGGGGAAAGAGGTACAAGTTCTCTGATACTCCTTTCTTCCAAGAGGTAGACCTTAACAGTGAAGAAACCTGGTCAATACAATCCTTATCAAGTGATTGGAGTTTTTATCATCAGTAACAAGACATATTGATATGACGTACTGCCTGATGTGATGCTATGAGAAGCACACTTCTCCTTTGTGGGATGATTTTAAAAAATCTACAATGCCAGTATAATCATGAGAAAACATCAGACAAGCCTAAAGTGAGGGATATTCTTCAAAGTTTATGACCAGTATTCTTCAGAAGTGCAAAGGTCATGGAAAGCAAAGAAAGATTGAAAAACTGTCACAGGTTGAGGGGACTAGAGATTAACAACTAAATCTAATGTGATATCCTGAAACCAAAAAAATGAACATTAGTGGAAAAGCTGGGAGAATCTAGAATAAGTTTGTAGTTTAGTTAATAATACTATAGGGATGCTAAATTCTCACTTTCAATAATTATGTCTTAGTTATATGAAATGTTGAAAAGCTGAATAAAGGGTATAAGAGAACTTTCTCTACTATCTTTGCCACTCTTTTGTTAGGTCAAATATTTCACCATAATTCTTTTAAAAAGCAGTAGTAAGACTTTAGAAACAATAAAGCAGAACAGATATCACTAGTAGATCCTCTCTAATTAACCACATATACACAAAATACAATGATATTTATTCTGTCCTTTAATATAAATGCATTGGGGACCTGTAATGGGCCAAAAACTAAGCTATGACTTGATTCACAGAAGCAAATGAAAAATACATGTTCTTTTAGTCGCCAAAGGGTATTATGAGTGTTATATTCATGGGTAGAGAGAGACTGAGGAAGTTTGAATTTTTAGTAATGAAATTGGATTGGAAGTTCAGTTATGTGTCTTTTAATCATCTTCGAAGTCTGATTATTTTCAAAGTTATGTTTTGGGAAAACCGAGATTTCCTAGAAAAATAACAAAACTGTGTAACTGAAATACTTTTAACCTCTAATGTTTGTGCAAGAATCCTTTTTGACTGGTCTTTGATGATCTCATGTATTGTAGGCCCTTTCACTGCCTGAGTGAATATCCGGTTTGATCAGAGTTAGTAGCAAGACATTAGGGCAGGCTTGCCAAGGTTTCCCAGGTGTGTGCTGAGTATTCTTGATCAATTAACCAACATTAATGTTGTGCAATCAATATCTGTGTATATTCTGCACCACTTTCAACATTCCTATTTTGTGTCTTCTAATTAAGGAACACATTCATTAGAACTACTTTTCAATCTTTTCTCCTCTGTGAATGGTAATATTTAAAAGGATTATTAAGTATAATAAAATAAGTAGACTGAATTTTGAATGAATGAAGGAAGAGGTATTTATAAGAAATGGCATGCTCCTGGAGTTCTCCTGGGATTTTTTGCTGGCAGCATAGTCTGTAAATATTTAATATTTTCCAGAAACTATCCTCAGAGGCTCAATCCATTAACTCAAGTACATGCTACAAAAAACAGATTCGTATATTATTAACAGCACATGGACAGAGGAAAGAATGAAAATGATTTTTTTTTTTTATCAAGTACCATGATTTAGTTATCTCTGTGTTCTATGGATTTAGTTCACTACATGGCAATAGTAAAAGTTCTAAATTCAATTTTTTAAAAAATTAGTGAATGAATACATGAATATATCAACCAGGGTTTTCTTTAAAGAACTTCAAGCATCACGACCTTTTCTTTTGTCTCTGGGAATGTCCTGGGCAAAGCCATTACAATAGATTAGATGATGCTCTTCAACTATTTCAGGAATGCTTCCTATATACCAGTAGATGGCAGTCCCTCTTCACTTCTCGTCTTTCTTTAATCTAGAAAAAAAGGGAAGCAAGGATTGAAAAAGAAAGGGATGGAAATGGAAACAGATAAAGATAGATTTTTAAATGCCGTGCATTGTGTTTATTTAATTTTTATGAATGAATTTTTAAAAATGAACTGTTAAGAAGCACGGAAAATTAAAATATGTCTCAAGTTAATTGGAAATAAGCCATCAAACACAATTGACTTTTTGTTAGCTTGTCAAATTTCATACCAATGTGTTACATTTTGATTAAATGATATTTTGTATTTCTTTCTGGAAAGAGGCTCATCAATAGCCATGTGTAATATGTGGTTTTCCAAGTAACTGTCATCCAGTTTCTTGCCATACTGAGTACTCAGGTGAGGCAGGCTTCAGTTTTCAAGGTTTTTGGATTCCATTCTGTTATCAGCCTGGTACCTTGGAGAGTGCTTAGGGAAAGTCTCAAATTATTTTTTTGTTTAAATGTTTAAAATTTGTTGAGCTGCTTAGGACACTGCAGACATCGGACACTGCAGACACTGGACAAATACATGCCCTGGCACTGAAGCATTATTCGGAAAGCTACCCCAGCAGGAACTTATACATTTTCACACAAATGCCCAATATGTGAAACACATTGATGCATTCAAATTGCATCTCTGCTATAGTAGTTGCTAGGGAGCAAGCTGAGATCACCAATTTTACTTCCTTTAGAAAGTATCTTTATTTAAAATCTAAATCATGGGGTTTCAGAATAATTTCCTCAACCTCTTCCCTCTGTTCCTAAAGCACAGCAGCAGCAATGTGTAATATCCTTCACACTTATTCCATCCATTGGGGGGGGGGAAAAAAACAAGACTAAACCTGGGGAACAATTTGGAATTTCAAATTCTGGGTCCAGTTTCCATGTGATTTTTTACATGTTCTTATTTAATCTATTCTAAAATTTGTCAACAGCTAAAAACATAACAACCTTAAATGTGTTCTAAGCATTAACCATTGTTAACTAGAGAATACAGGTCATGGTTAAAAAAAATTCCTTGAAAAGGGGTATATTCTCACATATTTTACATAAAATTAATTCCTCTAAAAATCACTGCTATGTGGATGGTTTGTCTAATTTTATATTGTATTCAGATCTGTATTTTTACTTAGCTGTTAATATTTATGGGAATTATAAACCAACTATATAGTTATAGAAATTGGAAATGGTAGGAATGATATAAACAAATAGCAAAAGACATAGAAAGACACTTCATATTCACAGTGAATATATGTGTTTTCTCTTGACCTATCTGGAAACAATAGTCAGAATACATACAAGTCAACCTTTGCAGATATATATATATACTATTCTAATTTTTGGTATTTGTGTATGTTTCTCCATTAGACTTTGAGTCAGTTGAGGGCAAGAGACATTCACATGAATTTACTTATGCAATCACATTTTCATTAGTCTCACTGTATACTTAATTTGTGACAGATTAGGGATAAAATGATAGATAAGATGTAACTTCTGCCTTTAAGAAGCTTAAAGTATGTAAAGGTCAAGCAAAAACATAAAAATAGGGTCAATAAAACATAAGTGCCATGTTGGAAGCATGTATGGGCTGCAGTGGAATCACAAAAGATAGAGACTTTATGTCTACTGGGATGTAAGGTCGAGTGATGGAAAGCTTAATTAGAGAAGAACTCTTGAACTACTTTGAAAAATGTCCAGGAGTTCATTAGATTGACAAACTGTGAAATAAACTATTCTACACAGATGAACCAGTGTGAAAAGGGCATATGTAGTGTGGTTTATTTAAAAATTGGAAATAATTTGTGTGAAGCAGTGCAAAAATGTCTGTAAATATAGATAAGAATATGGTAAGAAAGCTTTTTCTATCATATTAAGGAATTTGGACTTTATTACATAGAGCCAGGAATGGGTCTTATGCAGGGAAGTGACAAATCCTATTTACATTTTTGAAACTTCACTCTAACAAAGGTTTAGTGGATAGATTGAGAGGTGAGACTTTGGCAACAAGGAGATGATTTGGGAGACTGCAATAGTTTAGGCAAGAAATGGAAGATGAAATGAATCCATGAGAAAAGATAACAAGATCAGTTTTAGATAGATTTAGATTGAGGTGCCTGTTGGGCTTCCAACAAGAGATAAATGACAGCATTTGAAATCAAGGGAAAGCTCTGGATTAGAACTGCGGCCTTGGGATCATCAGTAAATAAACTGTGATTGAAGCTATGCATATGGATGAGATCATCTAGTGAGAGTGAGAAGAAAAGAAAGGAGAGAACATTGGAAAATATAACAGTTATTGTATAAGTAGGAGCTTTAAGATGAAAAATATTTAAAAAGATGGGAACAGCAGAAGCGAAAAAAAGATGGGCTTATAGAAATGAAGGTAGGAATAATCATCAAGAATGACAAATACAGCATAGAAGTAAAATAGGGAAGAAATCGACAGGAATCTATTGAATTTGGCAATTAGGAAGTAATGAGGATCTTCTATTTCTGCTGCTAGTACTCCTGCAAATCAAGGAAATTAGTACCCATTTATGTCTGTGTTAATTTTACCTCTGTTCTGGCTGATGGAAAAAATATTATTTGACTCTTCGTTTTGAAAAAGATGTTAGAAAAATGCAGACCCCGGATAGATATTTAGGTTTAATACATTAATTTATTCCCATATCAATAATTTAAACAAATAAGAGTCTCTTTTTAAAATTGGATGTCAATTTTTTTTGTCCTTTCTTCTTGTGGTTTGGTCACTAATACATTTATTTGATTTATTTTAGGTTAAACTGTAGACATAAACTTCTACTACAAAAGAAATAAACAAAAATGGATTTTATATAGAGCCTGACTTAATTATTGTACAAGAAGTTTGATGCCATTTATAAATAACGGCACTACATACTATAATACTGCATCTTGTAAAACGAAATGGCAGAAAATTAAAAACAGATTAATAACATGTTTAAATTAAAAAATCCCTTATACTCCAATACATTTAACCAAATATAGATTAACTCTGAAAAAACCTTGACCGCTGCAGTTTACTTAGTTGTGTTCACATGCCATGGTATAACTAGAGCAAAGCCTACAATTATGCAGGTAGTAAATGTAACAGCGCTCCTTAAAATTCAATTGTACATGGCATGATATAATTGCATATACTTAATTCATTTCATAGTTATATCAACAATTATATTTGGATTTGTAAAGAAATGCAAGATTTTTTTTTTTCCCCCTTAAAAGTAATTAAGACTATTATTAAGTACCTGTTGAACATATTATAGTGGATGAAGTGCTTTGGGGCTTGAAGTTGACTTAATAAAGGCTCTCCCTCAAATGGTTTATAGAGGAGAAAGACTGACATTAACAAAGATTGTAGTAACTTTGTCAACAGTCCTCTCAGTGCCTCTCTTTCTTTCACTTTATCTTTTGCATATTTTTTGCTGCTTCTCCCATCCTCCAGCTTTTCTGCTTTTTGTATTTACCTAATTACCCACTGCTTTCTTCCTGTTCATCCTTTTCAGTTTTGCACTCATGTATAAACTATATATAGCTTTTCCTTGATTTAGAAATGTTTTCTTTGTTCTTGGTGAGTGGGTGTATGAGACAATTAAGTGTTGTAAAGATGCTGAAGGAGAGAAGAATGACAAATGGTAGGTGATTTTATCATGAGGCTAAAAAAATTGAAGCTTTTGATTTTAGTGATAAGAAGGTCACTGGTCAGTTACCTTTGTAGTTAAAATATTTCGAATTGAATATAATGCTTGGGAATAGATGTTCAAGGAATGAATTTGAAAGAAATTAAACAATAGACATTTATTTTAGCCTAGAAAATGTAATAAGGAGTAGGAAAGCAATGCTCTACCAAATGTAAAAGACAAAACCTCAATCCACATTTTTCTAGAAAAATAATTTCAACAAGAAAACAATTTGAGAAATATATATTTTAACATGTCTGATTCTAATATTACTGTATAAATTATGTTTCCTCAAAATTCAACAGGTATTTTTAGAATCTAAGTTTCCTAAGAGTATGATAAATCTCCATTTCACCAGTATGATTTAGGTTAAAGTATTTTGGTTAATGGAAAGTTCTTATTAACTGAGTCTTGCCAAGTAGCTCATATTTTTCACTGGGGCCTAATGTTTTCAAACTTGAAACAAAGAACTAAAATTTATTAAATCCTCCAATAATTACTGATCCTTTACCACACCTTCTTGAACATTGAAAGTATAGAATTCTTCAGGCCTTTGTTTTATGTTCCATCATTTTTTAAAACTGTATCAAATTTAATAAAAGAATCATTATTATATTTTTAAAGAAAGTTGCTTTATTTATAATTATACAGTAATTTTATAAAACACTGTAATTCAGGATTGAATATCTTGATTGCAGAGACCTAGCTTGTTCCTCTTTGAATCCTCAGCATAGTTCTTTGTATATACTAACAGTAAATATTTACAAAATACTGAATTTGTGACTTTGGACTTTATATCTGACACAGGAAAGTGTCTAAAATCCAAAAGGCTACCTACTGACAATATTTTCTCAGTGCTTAAAGAAGATCAAGAAATATTTGCTCTATGAAAGATATTGGAAACAAATCAATAAAGTCCTTATCCAACATTGCTCTGAACTGTTCAAATAGCTACATGTAGAATTTCTGGTTCTCGGTCTCAGGAATTCTATAACATGGCTGAAGATAATTTAGAGAAAGTACATGCAGCTTTTATTAGTAGAGATCAGAAATAGGCTGATTTTAACTGACCTTATAAAAAAGACAATGGGTAATGTTAACATCGACTTATTTACTTGGAATAACTCCTTCAAACTTGAAAGAATAAACGAGACAAATGAGAGCAAGTAAGTAAATACTAAGGGATGTTAAAGTCTTAAGCGTGGATTAGTTCAAGAAGATTTTAGTTAAGTTAATAAAGGATGAAGTCAAGATCAAGGTAGGAAATTATGACTAAACTTTTTAAGTTTTTATTAAGTGGAATTACTCTGCTTCTTTACTAAAATGTGTTTAGATGGTACCATCAAAGAAGTATTCTTGGGTTATATACTAAAATGAATTATTCTGCCTACTATTAGAAATATGCATTTGTAAGTAATTTGTTAAATGTTTGCAATTAGATGATGGTAATTTCATCATTTAAATTCTAACTCCTATCTTTAAACATGCTGTGTGGAATATCTCTTTTCTGTTTTAATTAAATCTGTCAATCGCATAACTTTTTGATCACTTTTGGGTAAAAAAAGTTCAGTCCAGTCTAGATCAATTTAAATCATATTTTAAGTTCATAGTCTTCCTTCTGCATCATGATAGTTAAACCTCAGCCTGAAAGTTTTGGTGTGAAGAAGGGCATAATCAGCTCTTTCACTCTACTCCTGTGTTTTCAAAGATCAGAGATGAGTAAATGGGCAGAAATCTTTTTACTTAATTAGTGCCCTTATAATCCTCCTGGCTTCCAATGAGACGGGTATGGCCAGCTTCTAAACGGTGACTCTTTTATGTGAAACATGTATAAGATCACTGGTGATTCCTGAGGAGGCTTTTCATTGAAGAGTTCCATAATGTGGAAGCCATTCTCTTTATACCTTTCCTCAGCTCTCTCTCCCAGCAGCATATCATTTCTCTTGCTGCTGGAATCAACTTCTGAAGAGGCTGCTCAAGCCCATGTACCTTCTTATCTGGCTCATGGAAAACTCCTACATCCTTATCATGCCAAACAGTTTGAATGTTGGATGTCCCTCTGCTGTCTCCTCTCTTCACTTTGCACTGTCTCTTCAATTCTCTCTTCCTTCTTCACAAATGATCATGAATGATCACATAAGCAAATGTCCACCTAGACAATAGGATGCCATCTCATCTCCTTGCGTGCACCTCTATGTCTAGAAATAGTTCTCTGAGAAGCTCCTTATTTATGTGAGAGGAGCAACTTTTATCTTCATTTTGTGAAGGGATGATGTAAAATTTTACTAGGATATATACACTTCCTACAACTCTGTTCATGGACTCTTATATTTATTTTCTCTCATATAATCTTTTAAAAATTAAAAAAAAACTTTTCAGTTAGAGTTGACATACAATACTATGTTAATTTCAGGTGTACAACATAGTGATTAGACATTTTTATAGTTTACCAAATGGTCATCCCAAGAAGTCTAGTACCCATCTGACACCATACATATTTATTACGATATTATTGACTACATTTCCTATGCTGTACTTTACATCCCCATGACTATTTTTATAACTGGCAATTTATACTTCTTAATTTCTTCACCTTATTCATCCAGTCCCACACTCTTTCCCATCTGGCGGCCATCCATTGTTCTCTGTATCGATCTCTCATACAGTCGTTAAAGGTGCCGGCGAATTGATGGTATCTATCTCTCTTAGTACACCCTCCTGGAAGCTCTCTTTAGAATGCCTATGGTGGTACTTGGAAGCAATTCTAAAGTAACAGGAAAAGTCAGATTAACAATTGATTACACGTATATTGAGCTGGAGATCTGCAGGACCCCTTTTTCTTCCAACGTATTTTTTTCATCCTCCAGCCCCAAATTTTCAGATACAATAAATTATTTGAATAATGAGCTGTTTTTAATGAGAGATTTTAGATTCACACTGTCCTCTATGCTTTCTCTGTTTAAATTTGCATGATTCATCTAACACTTAAATTTTAACCTTTTTAAACAACAATTTCTTGATAAAATTATTCATTTAAATAGTTGTTTTCAACTTCTTTATCCTTGGATACTTATGGTTATATTAAAAGAAGCATACATTCTATTACTGTGAATATTATTATAACTAGTATTTATTTAAATGTTGGAAAACTGTAGTTCATCTCTAACTCATAGCGTATAAGGGCCAATAGAGTGTTTGTACATCTATGGCAAAAAGATTAAATTTATATACTGTTCATGCCTATAACACTCTTTGTAAATATGTATTTTGTAGTGCTTAAAGTAAAAACAACTTTTCTCTCCCTCCAAAAAGAGCCTACTTCTACGGAGACTAAGCTAAGAACATTTTTCCTATTTAAAGACAAATCTCTTACTTTGAAAAGTAAAATATGATAGCTTATTAAAAATCCAGTTTATTAAATCTGATTGAAGATTCAGTCCAAAGCTATTTTGAAAGACAAGTATTTTAATTTTCATGCTGTAGTTTTTATTATGTATTTATTTTTATGCAGCTGTCTTTCAGTTTTGTGAAATACTCAAGCAATTGTTGATAGGTATGTTTAATTTAGAAAGACTGCCTTCCTTACTCAAATGATCTATTTCCGCTGAACTGCCAGTTAAAGATGACCTCATGCTTTCTGACATGTTATTAGTGATTGATTGTTGAAGGAATGTTGATATTTCCTTATGCTGTTTATTTTCCTTCTTTATATATCATATTGACCTTATTTTCTTCATCTTTTGCACACTGTTTTCTTTGAGTACATAAAATAAATGCTCATAAAATCAGTTACAGATTATACCATGGGAAAAAATCCAAATGTAAATTAGCTTCTTTACAATGATCTTTCTTTTCTAAAAATATAAAAATAAAAATAAAAAGCCCCCTTTTTAGGTCAAAATTTTCTCTTATTCATTGCTCCTATTTATTTTGTCTTTGAGTTACTATTACTATATACTTAACATAAAATACTCTAAATTTTTTAAAATATTTTATTTTTATAGCATGTGATCTAACTAAAAGTATTTTTCAAGTTTTAAACCAACTTAGTGACATCTTGAAATCATTTAATTCATTCGTCCTTCTAGTCAACATTTTTTTTTTTAAACATCTGCTATGTGCCAGCATTGAGGTAGATCCTGAAGATGTGCTGATAAACGAGAGACAAGGTCAAAGTCTGGTTGCGGATTTAGGTAAAGAAAAACAACTAGTAAATGTATAAAGTACAAAATTAGACATTGTGATGTGTGAAGAAAATAATCACATGGTTCTTATAGCACTCAGTCCAATGAAAGTTTTCATGATATGCATCAATTACTTGGTGTCAAGTATACAAAACACATACACAAATATTCTCACTTCCCTAGTAAGCCTATAGTTTACCTGAACTTAAAAAAAAATCCAGTCAAACAGAGCTTCTTAATTATGATAGCTTAATTATTTTAAAATACACATTTAAAAGTGAAGTAAAATTATGGACACTTGAAGAGAAATATATTTTTTTATGAATTGTTATCACTGTGATCAACTAGGGATACATGTGCCAGGCTTCAAGTCTTTAAGATGAAGCCTAATTCTCCAGCCTTATCTCTCACTGCTCTTTTATTACCCTTCTTCATTATGTTCCAATTTTACTGAAGTTTTTGCTCCTGAACATTTTATTCGTTCTTGTTTTTTGGCCCTCTGAATATACCATCCCCTACATTCTCTATATTTCTTACACTTTCTTTCTACTACTCTTCTCCTACAGAGCTAACAAGTCTCAGTTTAGACTGGTGGTTCTCAAAGTGTGGTCCCCAGAAGCATCAATATCACCTGGGTCTAGTTAAAAATGAAAAATTTTAGTTACCACTGCAGACCTATGGACTCAAACACTCTGAGGTAGGGGTTAGCAATCCGTGTTTTAACAACTCTTCTAGGTGACTCTGAAAGACATGCATACTAATATTTGAGAACTACTGGTTCAAACTTTTACTGAAAAGCTTTCCTAAACCCTCTGTAGACTAGTCTATGTATCTAGACTTCCTGTGTATAATTCTAACATAGGGTTGGCAACTATAGCCCTCAGCCCAAACCCAGCTGCAGCTTGCTTTGTGTAGTAAAAGTGTTGTAATACAATCATACATATCCATTTGTATGTACTGTCTATGGCTCTTTTGAGCCACAATAGCAGAATGCAACAGAGACTATATGAACTACAAACCGTAAAATTATTACTATTTGTCCTTTTACAGAAAAGAAATATAAAAGCTAATTCCTGTTCTAACACTGTAGCATAGCATTTATTACACTAAATTATCTTTAGCTCTTTACTTACTACTCTGTTATTGCCAGGCACTTGCCTAAGTTCCAGGATGCATTTGCAAAAGTCAGTTTCTGCCCTCATAGAGTTTACATTTTGGTGTGGATGAGATAGACAATGAACAAATAAATATAATTTCCCTTATTCAACAATGGGTGTGTAGTTGTGTATTTTTTACTTGTGGTGTCTAGCCCAGTGTCTGGTGAATAGTGGACATTCAAGAAATGTCTATTAAATAAATTAATTACCAAATGATGAATTAAAGAATGCCACAAAGTGGCAGAAAAGGCAGTTCTGTTTTATAAATAAGAGTCAGGAATGTAATTGACACATCTTCAAATTATTTTCCTCTTCCCTTTTTGTAGCTAACATTCTGAGATTCTACATTCAGTGAATCTCAATCATTATCTGGTATTTCAGATTGCCACAAGAAATGTTTCAAAATTTATTAAAAGATTTTTATTTAAAAATTTATTAAAAATACTAAAAAAAAAACACGACAGCTCTAAAATTTTAAAGTAATACATCCTTTTAGGAGAGGAAGCAAGAGTTCACATATGTGGCAAGTACAATGAGTCATGACTCATTTCTGCAACTCCAAAAGAGTTAAGAATCATCACGTTCTACCTTGCTATGGTATTTTAAGATATAGGCTATCGATATGAAAATGTGCTTTGAATCATGGTTGAGTGGTTCATTACTTAAGGCACCAGGATAACCGTATGTAAAATAACATTTATTCTCGTTGGGAGTATAGCCATTTTACTTTATGTCATTTACATCAAAGAGAAATTAATCTCAAATTTCTACCAATTACATACCAATCATACTGACATTAAAATTCTGATCTATTACATTATTCATCTGTATAAAAGCAATGAAAACTGCTACAAAGGTAAATCAGAGCTTTAAGTGGTTAATGATTTTCAGATAAAAATTTTAAAAAATCATGGAAAGCTAAAGATTTCTCTGCATTTGGAACCAATTATTAACTCACCTATGAAACTGAAGGTGGTATAAATATCTAGCCAATGATGGTACCAGATAATTTGTAGATAATTTATAAATTAAAATACCTACTTTGATTTGTTTTCCCATTAAAGAAAATTACAGAGATATTCAATATGTTTTCTAAGTGACCATGTCTAATTATGTGACTAGATAATCAGCCCATTCACAGAAGGACTCCTGCAGCAAAATACAGACCCTTGGGTGAGAGGATAAGGCAGATTGAGTGACTTGGCCCCTTATCCAGCACATGAGTATTCAGCAAAAAGTTGTACATATAAAGCACTTAGCATAGTGGTTAGCAGATAGTAAACACTAAATAAATGATTGCCATTAATATTAATTATTATTATTATAGAAGGACATATTGTCCAATTTATAGGTGAGAGATATCACATCCCAAAGATCTTTTCCTCTTCCCACACGTGCAAAAAAAAGATTTGTGGAAAAGATATCATTTGTGGTAAGTCATAAATAATCGTTACTATTTGAGAGAAATGGAAGACAGTTCAGAAGCAATGACTGGCTAAATGTACATTTCTGCCACCCTCTCCTATCCTTTAGAATTATTCATCCTGGGTGGAGCATTCTCCAAAGAAAACTGGGACTGGAAGGGGATAACAGGGCCTTGGTTTTCCTGAGACCCTGGCAGGAGGCACATATATAGGACTTTACTCTTATCTGGCTCTGCCTAGGTCCTGCGTCTTAGAGAGGACACTTGGACAAATCAGAGCTTTATGCTTCCTAAAAAGAGGGTGATCCACTGAGATTTGTGCAGCACTAAGAATAAAGCTTGCACCTGTCCATCCACTTTTGTGGTCTTGTAAGAACTTACTGGTCCCTCAGGTCCCCCAAAGCTGAAGAGTTTGGAAGTGTGCTCTGCATCTCTTTGATTAGAAAGACATTAATTGATAGGAGTAGAGGGGTTTGCTCCTGAGGATTCAATAGGTGACAACAAAATCTCGAGCTGGTAAATCTGCTCACAGATCCAGAGACCACATGTCTCCTAGTCACTGTGGGACTGGCATCTCTTGGCACTGGAAGCTGTCGGAGAGGAATGCAGTGGACAAGCAATGCTCTAGGAAAGTGATGGGTCCATTAGTAGAATGTAGGAAAGCGATGGGTCCATTAGTAGAATGTAAAATTTCAGTAGAACTTCTAAGCTGACAAAAGAAAAAAGATAATAGCAATTGGATCAAAAAAGTAAAAAAAAAAATGTGTGGAAAATATAAAGAGGAAACAAAAATGTAAATGAATAGAAGAATTATTGAATAAATTATGCTACATCTGTGCTTTGAAAGTTTATGCAGCATTAAAGAAAATTAATACAAGCTATATAATTTAACCTGGAGATATTTCTATGAAGTGTTAATGAGTAAAAAAAATTACAATTATATATAATATGATCACATTTCAAAAAACAATGGAAAATGTAGGTAATTATGTTTGTGTGTGCAAATATATTTGATTGGTTTGTGTATGATTATATGACCATGAAGAAAAAGATGGACTAATAAATATTATATTTCTAACATGAGTTATGGGATGGGGCTAGGGAGGGCTGTATTTATAGGAGATAATGTGGGTAAAAATGGCAAAAAAGAAAGCAGGATGAGGAAGTCAATAAACATAGAAAAAGGATAATCATTTGATAATTATTTGATTAAATAAGTAAAATATAAGCTATGGTAAAAATATAAGCTATGGTAAAAATATAAGCTATGGTAAAAATATTTTACAAAATTGGAAAAATTCTCATGCAATTAAAATCATACAAGTATGTTTATCTGTACTGAAGTGTTTTTAGAGGGAAAAGTAAAATGAGTAGAAGTATACCAGACAAACTAAAACCAAAGGAAAGCAGAAGCAAAGCTGGTATTAGACAAGTTAGGAATTTTGGGTTAAGCAGGATAAAAAGAAAACATTGTGTATTAATAAACAACATATAATAACAAAATGCTTTATAAAGAAGTAATAGTAATAAACTTGTATTTGCCAATCAACACAGCAGCTGATTATATAAAGAAAATGTATGAGAAATATGAGAATTTGAGTAAAAATACAATTAAATTAGGAAACTTGGGCTTACATTTATAGATTAGACTGAATCAGGTTAATAAAAATAAGAAAAAAGTTGAATTCCAAGAATATGAGGGTGAGTACAAAATCAGAAAATTTATTCATACATTTTACGACACCAAACTATTAGTGGAGAAAATCAAATGAATATAAAGCTACATGCTAAAAGCTATTTGATTAAATTTAGCAGATATTCTTAATAACTCTGACTAAAATAAGAAAGAAAAGAAACTACTTCAATATGATAGTTTTCATTCTTAAACAATGAGAATTCCATTTTGAGTACTCTTATTCAATTTAAAAATGCATTCTAGCAAACATAATAAGAAAAAAACATTAAATAATCAGTACTAATACTGGAAAAGAAGAATAAGAATATCCATATTTCTGCTAAAAACTGAAATCTAAGAAATCTAAAGTCTGCTAATCCTCTTAAGAGAAATTTTCAAGGTAGCTGTGTACATTATAAATACACAAACACAAACAGATTTTCTTTATATTTGATACATCTGGCTATAAATGAAAATGAAATCCTATTCAAAATAGCAACAAAAACTATAAAATAGTTAGAAATAATCTTAACAAGACCAGTATAAGACCTATATGAAGACACCCATAAAATATTTCTGAAGGAAACTAATCAGGTGTAGACTAAAAACAAGATTATCAAGTTTTTAATGGGAACACTTACATCATAAAAGTGACAATTCTTCTCAAGTTAATATAAGAATTATAAGACATTTTACTTAGAAGCCCTTAGGTGTTTTCTTTGTATATTGGATTAAAGTGATCTACAATTCTTTTGAAGGAAAATTATTCGAGACTCTAATATCGTCTTAGAAGTGTGTGAATAAATTAGTAAACAAAACAATTTTAGTTACAGGCTACAGTGTGTGCATGTGTGTGTGTATATGTATATGTGTGTGTAAGGTAAAGATACTATTTTAGCTCACTGTGATGGTTTATTTTTATCATTAGTGCTAATAAAATTATCTATATTTCTGGAAGAAAAGAGAGTTGGATCTCTCCCTTATACATAAATGTATACACAGGCAAACAAACAAATAAAATTATTGGTAAATAAAATATAGGAAAGGAATAATAATCTTAAGAAAAATGTTAGTGGAATGTCTGTATAATCTACAAGTTTGAAGGCTCTTAAAATAAGACAGTATATCCAACTGACTATTGATGTATGGATAAAAAAGTGGTATATCCTAGGAGGAAAAAAATGGTGTAAATGATAAAGGCTCTGCTCATCCCTCTGGCAACCAAATCAAAGTTGTGATGGAAACAAGGAGCAAACAGCAAGGAAAAATCACCTGGGATCTGGATGAACAAGCCATACAACTAGGGAGAAATCTGAGAAATCATCCTGCAACTGTAGAAGGTAGGATGGGGCAAGGACGCAGGGCTGCTCGATCCCTAGTGGCCCAGTGAATTGGAGACTGTGGCAGCAGCAGAGGCAGACGCCTCTTAAAGGGGCCGCATCAGCGAGCAGATTTCATGGAGATGGACCTGCTCGCTCTGAGCACCAGTGCACATTCGGCTGCGCCCAGGGAGCACCAGGGACTTACAGAAAGAAATGGTCAGAGTGAGGGCCTAGGTAAGACTCATTCTGTATGGAAGTGCCAGCAGTATCCATTGTTCCCTATTGAGCCCTCTCCCTTCCCAGTGCATGGACTCAGTGCCTCCATAGCCGTGACATCATCAAACTGGATAACAGAGGTCGCTCTGCCCAGAGGATTTCCTGAAACCCCACCTACCCCAACCCAGGCCCCACCCAAGCCACATTCTGGTATATCCTCAGCGAGTTAGATGCTCCTTGCTGAGCAGCGCCTAGACTCAAACTAGAGGCAGCTGGCCTCGGTATCTGGTGTGGCCTTTTGAGTCAACTATAAGCACAGCATCTGTGGATTGCTCGTCAAATCTTAACAGGTGACCCCGAAGGGATAGTGGATTGGGCTAAATTTAGCCTGCAGCTGAACCCATCTCAGGACTGGGCCACTGGACACCTACTTCACAAATCCATACTAATAAGACCGGGAGACTTATTGCTTAGTACATAGAAACAGACACAGAACGGCAGCCAAAATGAGAAGACAAAGAAGCAGAAACCATATGAGAGAAAAGAACAGAGATCCAGATATAATGGAGTCAAGTAATCTAACAGATGCAGAGGAGTTCAAAACACTAGTTATAAAGATGCTCAATGAACTTTTCATTAAATTCAATGAGAACTTCAACAAAGAGATAAAAAACATAAAAATGGAAATAGAAATTATAAAAGTCTGAAATGGAGAACACATTATCTGAGATGAGAAGTATATTAAATGGAATAAACAAAGGAATAAACAAAGTGAATAAAGAAAAGGATTAAATGCCCTATCTAGAGGATGGAAAAGCCAAGGACACGCAAGCAGAATGGCAAGAGATAAGATGCCAAGACTGTAAAAATAATTTAAGGAGCATATGGGACACTATTAAGGGTCCAAATAT